>NW_006433384.1:83833-103130 GCF_000325575.1 Pteropus alecto | reverse complement strand
GGGGAGCTATGGAGGATTCCTGTTTTGAGATCCAGAGTGCCTCCACTTGTGCAGATTCAGAAAGACAGATCATGGAGTGCATTCGTAAGATAGAGGCTGATCTTGAACACTTAAAGGTACCTCAGATTTCAGCATCCTTAGGACCTAGTTTTGTGAAACACATTTAACAAAGAAGATGTATAGAATGTTTGAAACGCGGATGTCAATAAACTCGTTCCGTTTCTAAATTTATGTTTTCTTTGACCATTATCCGTGAAAAGGTCTGGATAAAAAGTTGGGATCAGCATTGTTTATCTGCTTACAAATCACAAGAATAGAAAAAGTTGTAGCTCTATAAATTGTGTTTGTATGGGTTTCTAAGTTTAAGAACCTAAATATATTTGGTATGATTGACTGTCCACAAAGTGAAGATGTGTACAGTAGCTGAGAGGTAGGGTTTATGTAGTTATGAATCCAGGCTGAGAAGTGCTATAACCTATTAATTACCTGTTAATTATTGGTGACATTGGTAGTTTTCCAGATGCTATGAAGATGGAAATTGGCTGCAGTGGCTCCCGTAATCTAAAAACCTGGGCGTGAATGGGGTTTTTGTAAGTTGGTAATTGAAGATGTCACTATACTAGCCTCTGTTTCAAAACTGACTTGATGGTTTCTGAGAAAGAGGCTTTATTTTAAATTTTGCCATCAGTGGACACAGTTGCTAGAGCCTATCATGACATCATTCAGTTGGAGGCTTTACAGATAGTGTTAAAAGGGTTCCTTAGCCTTTTAGCTAAAGGCTGGTCTCCGTTAGTTTTTCGTTTAACTTCATATGATAGGTTTTTCTCTTTATATGATTATATATGGCTGATGAGATATCTGAAAGGCCATTGTGGACAGGTTGACTCTAGTATAGTTCATGCCAAATGTGAGATCATTTTCAGGGTAACTCCTGAGGCTGGGAGAATCACCTTTACTGGTTGTCCTCTGCTCTATTTTCTTTTTATATGAGAAAGTTGTAAGTTATTTGTTCAAGGCAGAAATAGGTAAAAGGAATGAAATTTACTTTTTGCTCTATTAACAAAATTTTAATGATGTTTACGTTGAAATTTGGAAGAATACCTGTAATATAAAAATCCTTCTTTCCTATTTTCAAAAAAAAAAAAAAATTATGTTCAAATGAAAAACATGGGTTTTATTTTACAGAAGGTGGAGGAAAGTTACACTATTCTTTGCCAAAGGCTGGCTGAATCAACACTTGCAGACAAGCACTCAGGTATGTGAAAATTGCGGATCCTAGTCTCTAGAATCATTCTGCCTGAACAAGTACAATGATGAAACAATTTCTTATTCTTTAAAGTGGAAATCTTATGAGATTATTTTTCTTTTCTGTCTTTAAAAAACTGTTTTTAAATATCATATATCAAGCAGAGGTTATCGTCTGCTGACTTGGCTCTTCCTTTTTTAAGAGGAACTGCGATTGTCAGTTCCCATGACACCCTGTCTTCTCTGTCTTCTTAACCTTTGCAAAGCAGAAGGCAGATTGGTGGTAAGCCTGGTAAATCCTAGATTCCCTATGTGATTTGTTGATGTTGCTGTGGCTTCGTAGTGGTGGAGGCTTGGTCCTCCTCAGGCCTTGCTGTACTTTTGAGTCTCACTGTAACTGCAAGTGGATTTGTGTTCAGTGCAACAAGTCGTATTCATTTGCTTACAAGCTCTTGGATGAGGCCGTTCTATTCCAGAAACAAAGGTATAACCATGCCCACAGATTTCATAGGTATTCTTTAAATGTTAATTTGTTCTTCTTAACTTGATTCCTGCATATCTTTATTCTTCCCAGATAAGAGTTAGAGCTCTGTGTCCTGGAGGTGACTGAATGTTGTTGGATTTTGAGCATCGGCTTTATATCAGCACATCCTGGCTCCAGTGTGGACGAAGAGAGAGCATGTGACAGAGGATCTGCCTGTGAAGCCCCTGGACTTAGCTATGTCCCAGGGGACCCAGAGCAAGACTGGTTCTTCACAGTCTGGCAGCTGCACTAGTCTGTCAGTGAGAGAATATCCATTCTCTCACTCTGCTCTCCTCAGTATCAGAAATTCATCTTGATTCAGAACAAAAACCAAATGTATAGAGCTTTGGGTTTAGGATATGAAAATTTACTTAGACACAAGAAAAAGAGAAAATCAGATGTATTTATTTGACTTCATTCCATATTTGAAAGCACATTTTAATTTTTATTTTGCCATGTTTTGTTTTAATTGAGTAGTAAGAGTTTTTAGACCTTTGTATTTAGTACACCCAAGGATCAATTTCTCCTGCAGCAAAGAGTTCAGAATGGGGTATTAGGAGGTTGGGTAGAGAGGTAAAGAAAAGAAGGTAGAAAGAAGGGGAGAGGGAAGCATCTAGCTTTCACTTAACTGTATCCCATGCCCTCTGCTGTCCATTATGCTGTTTCTCTGATGGTCACCTCAAAGGCATAGTATGCCTGTGGCTCCTATGTGCAGAGGACTTGAGCTGCATGCTACCCAGGTAGACATATAGTAGGTGGGCTTCCTCCCATCTGAGGCAAGCACCTCTTCTCTAGCTGGGATCAACCACCAATTAACAGGAATCCTCGATGTACTAAATAGCAGGCACTTGAAATGGTGTGTTTTCTTCTGTTGTCTTCTTTTCTTTTGAGGGTTGGGATTTGGGAGGGAGAGGAAAGCAAATTTTATTTTCTTGACTATAAATTTGTTATTAATATCATTTCATTTTTATAATTATACATTAGACTTTGGCACTTGTGTAAAATTATTCCTGCAGATTGAGCAGGAAGTAAAAAAATACAAATGGAGATGCTTCAGATGGTGGCAGGGGTGGGGGTTGTTGAGGAAGAGTGGGATGGGATTGGATAAAAGAGTTTGGGAAGGTTATCTAAAAGAATCACTACTGAGTTGAACAATGGCTATCATTAGCCACGGGTACTGCTGATTATAAGGCCAGTACAATTTTAGTACCTGGAGGTTTGACTCTAATTTTTGCACTGATGGTGCCAAAGGGCTCTTTGAGTTAAAAGGAGAGCCAAGAGTGGAGTGGAGAAAGATGTGATGGAGAAGGCAGAGCTGCTCAGACCAGCTCCAGAAGCACTTCCTCTGACTTCACTGCTGGGACTTTTTCCACACTGGTGCCTGACTGACCTTAAAAATTGCAGACCAGATCGTACACTGGATACTGCAGGCAAGGTATTGGTAACTGCCTGCTCTCGAATGAATAGTAGTGTTGGCAGCACCCTACAGAGGATAAATGTTTCAGAATTTTGTAACTTGAGAACTCCTTCAGTTGTATTGGTTTTCTGTGGTTTTCTGTGTGCATCAGGTATATATGTTCTGGAGTAGTTTTGCCCACTAACTAAATCATTTGTCAAATCTTAAAACTCTGTTAGTATGCAAGGAATTCATCTACCGCCGTTATCTTTCAGTAGTGCCCTCTGAACTCTGGGTACTCAGGATGTAGTTTTATTCTTCTCTGCAGTCCAGTATATATATATATATACACACTCATCACAAATGATATGGATTTTTAGTTGCTATTATAAACACCACTACAACTTAACAAGCTCATTTATTTCTGGATTCCTGTTTCTTTCTTCAAAACTGATCTATTTTTTAAGTAGACCAACCAACTTGGATTGTTGGACCTCATCTATAAATTAGAATTATATTTTGGGTTGTAGGCCCAGTATAAATTAAATCAGAACGAGATTAAAAATTTTAGAAGCAGAAGCTAATATTTAAATGGAATTTGAACTTTTTATGTAAGAGAAGCAAGGAGAAACCAATGGTTATATTGTGCTGCTGGAAATAATGTAGTTACACTCTCAATTAAAAGGGTTTCATGTAGCCACTTGACACTAATACCATCAGTGAGCAGTTAGTCAAGAGAAAGGTAAATATAAATAGAACTTTCATCTAAACTTCAGACACTACAGGGAAATTACATAATTTTCTAGCACTCATTTAAGAAGCTTTGTAGGTTAGCAAAGTTTTGGTTTCTCTTCTAGCTCAGCCAGTATCTTGTCCTAAGCAACTAACTATTGGCTTTTCTTTTTCTGCAATTTAACCTCTCCTTGGAACAAGAACAGGGCTAACTGGAAAAATACTTTGACCATAGCTCTAGTACTTTCAAATAAATTCATATCTAGATTTTCAAACAAAGCCCCAAAATGAAGTTTAATTCTGAAAAGATCCCACAATTTTAAGAGTTCTTTTTATCTTATTTGATTTTTTCCCTCCTTCCCAGCCTGGCCTCCCACACCTTCCATTTTATTTTGGCCATTCAATCACATCCATTTTACTTTGATACTATATCTGCCCTACAGGAAGATGTAATTAGATATTCATCCTGTCCTCGAGTGGAACTGGTTACCATCAAAGTCATTTTCTCAAAGTTATGTGACTCGAAGTTGGAATCTACTTCCATACAGACAAAGCAACCTTCCCAGAACAGAAGAACTGGGGTTTAGCTATTGAAATGACCTGCTGTGACCCAGCGCTCTTTCCTGTGGGGCTAATGGCTTCTTTGCTATTAAGCGGCAAATTACATTTGGAGTGTCACCTTCCTTTTCATACAACAGTTAACCAAAGCAAATCAGTAAGCACTCCAAGTGCTATAATTTAAAATATTGATTACTGCCCTAGAAGCTACATATTTTACATACTTTAAAATCAGCTAACTTGGACTACTTGAGTTATCTGGGCTTTTAGAATATAAACTGTAGCCATTTTACTACAGTATACTGCATAGGAGGTATATTTCATAAATTTTTTTGGCTTTTTTGCCCCAGAACAACTTCTGACAACTTAAAAAGGATGAATCCCTTTTGAAAGTCTTGTTTGTTTTTGGAGGAGAAGGGGGAAGCTAATGTGAAAGAGGAAAAAAGTCCATTTTTTTCTTATTTTTAGAAGCTAAAGAAAATAATATGCTTTCTAGGTTATCTTTTATTTGTATACTTTTCTTTTTGATGTTGGTAAATTTGATGTATTATAATAGAGCTTCTATATTTCACACTGGAAGCTGTCTTCTCTCAATGTGGTATATGGTGTTATTTTGAGCTACTAGAGCTTGGTCAATGTTTTCTTCCCTGTATGTCACAGAAGGCACCACTGAGAATGTACAGAGGACCTCAGAATAGACAGGAGGAGCTTCCAGTCATGTTTCTGTGGGCTGTTTTTTCCCCCTAGTATTAGAATTTTTGTTTTATAAATCATGTTTTTTCCTGACTTTTCTACCCCTTTTCAGAGTGATCTACAAAATTGTTCTTTCCTCAAGAAAAGAATTCCTTTGCTTCATTCCTCATGCTTCCCCCTCTGGTACTGATATTTTTTCACAATAAATTGGTAGGAAGAAAAATGTACCTCCTTGAAAAAATCTCTGTCGCCATTTCCAGGTATCAGTGGCTAAGCAGAGGTACTGCAAAAATAAGTAATATGCACACTGTTGGTTTTTAATAAGTCTCTTTCTACTAGAATATTTTATTTTCCTTGTTCACCATACAATCATATACTCTTTAACAGAAATTACTTTTTCAAAATCTGGAACTATCTTCAAAAACCTTTATTAACAATCATGTATTTTTACTGATCACAGTTTATTGCTCTAATTATCCAGATGTACCTTTGTGAAATAGCTCTTTTATGAATTAGCTGATAAGGTTATATGTTTCTGGAACAAAATATTGGTCATCTAAAAACTTTGTTTTCTGGGGTCTGGGAAAATAGAAAATGAGAGTTCAAATATTAAATATGCTTAAAGGAACCAAGTATATGACTTTTTATTTGTATTCTTGTTGCTTTGTCTCTAAGTTATATTAGAAAAATTTGGTGCTAAGGAGACCTTAATCTTACTGGCAGTGACTATCAAACATCTTCCTACTTATTAGAGCATCTTTACTAGTAAGACTAGCCATTTGATCTCTAATGTATAAACTTCCATGAGGACTCTAGCACCTGGGATTGCCCCATCATTTGGGGCAGTTTTGTTGTTGAACAGCTTTATTGAGATATAATTAACATAGCAAACATTTCACTGATTTAAAATGTACAGTTCAGTGATTTTGACATACTACTAATTTTTTTAAATTGTAATTATATATAACAAAATTTGTCATTTTAATTATTTTTAAGTATATAATTCAGTGGGATTAATGGGACAGATTTTATGGCTCACTTGAAGATAACTTTAGTTTAATGCTACCCTAAATGAAAATATGATGTCTTTATTACCGCTCATATTCCCAATGCTGGACTTCCTAAGGTACCAAATGTCTGTGCTTTTATGGATTTCATTTCAACTCAGAAGACTCAGTGAATTTTGGGCTTTTTCTGTGTTGGTTTTGACATAGAGGTGTAATTTGACTTATTCTTGGGACAATAATTTAGTTTTCAGTCATTCAGGGTCACATTTGGCTGATCTAATAAGCATAATAAAATGCATAATATTTTATGTGATCTTTTAGTTTAACCTTTTAAAAATTAAGGATATTAAAATGTACTTTGTGGAATCAACCTGTTTGTACTCTAAGCTCTTTCTATTTATAAACATAACTAGTAGAACAAATAAATACCCATTCTATTCCCACTTGCCCCTGGATGACCATGTTCTACTAGGAATGAAGAAAGTAAAACTCTGTCTTTGCATGTGAAAAGTTACTTCCACTTTTTGCTGTCCTCTTCCAAGCCAAATGACTGGTTCACCAAATGTTAATACCTACTCGAGAGATAAGAGGATCTATCCTGATGAAGAAGTTGCTTTGTAATTGAAGTTGATGTCTCCCAAATATGATGAATGTTATAGATAAATAGCTAGATGTAGGTGTTTCCCATTTTTTCTGTAGTGTCAATTATAATTCTTGTTACTAATTGAAAACACTTTCTCAGTTTTAGCTGTCAGGGAATGTTTGTTTTACTACTAGTGAGAAATCATCATTCCCTGAGCATCAGCTGAGGCCTTGGTTTGAAATCATTTAAGGTAGGTAGAGCTCTCTTTTTTTTGTAGTCTTTTCCTCTCATTTGATTAGGGTGTTTTTGGACCTACCTATGATTAAGGCTACTCTTACAGCATTTTATTTCAGGGGATCACTTTTTTTTCACATGTAACCACTGGGTTGGAGCTGCCTGAACACATTCTGATCAATAACAATAGTTAAGGTACATCTTGGTAATCTTTAAAAAAAAATTTTTGGATAAGTATCTGCACAGAGAAAATTTTTTCTGCATTTTATTTTAAATATTAAAGTCAGGTAGTATGATAGTGCATGAGTTCTCAATCTTTGATCTCAGAACTGTTTTGCATTCTTAAAGATTATTAGGAACTTCATGGAGGAGCTGATGTTCATATGGATTATATCTATTGATATTTACTTTGTTAGAAATTGAAAATTTATGAGAATATAAAATTGTTATTTAAAAATGATAATCTCATTACCATTTTTTTAATGAAAAATTGCTATATTTTCCACAATCAAAATATTGAGAAGAATGTTTTATAGCCTTTCAAAGCTCTTCAATGTCTAGAAAATGGAAGATAACTGGATTCTCATAGTTCTCATATCTACTTCTGTGTGCAATCTGGTGCAATAATGTTTTGGTTGAATTATAAGAAGACAATGCAACCCAACGCATATTTTAACAAGAAAATATATTTTAGTACCTTCTCAGATAATTGATATCCTTTTTGACACTGCAATGACATGTACACATGGTAGGTTCTTAAAAGATTACTGCAATAACTAAGGATATAAAGAAGAAGCAAATTCAAGACTGGTAGGAGGTGTGGAGATATGAAATGGGCTGACCCCAGTCCCAAATATAGCGGTGGAGAATCGTGAGGGATATCTCAGCTGCAGGGTATCCCCCTGAGGTACGAAAGGTCCCAGTCTCAAGCTGGGCTCCCCAGTTTGGAGCATCAATGTTGGGAAGAGGATCCTCCACATCTGCCTATGAAAAACAGTGGGAATTCTCTCAATTGGGTGAGGTGGAAAGCTGCTGAAAACAGGTGTGCTCTCAAATGACACTTCAAACAGGATAGATTTAATTGCTATTTTTAGAGCATTTCACCCCTAAGCAGCGGAATATGCATTCTTTTCATGTGCACGTGGAACGTTTTCCAAGACAGACCACATGGGGCCACAAAACAAGTCTTAATAAATTTAAGAGACTGAAATCATATCAAGCATCTTCTTTGACCACAACAGTATGAAATCATAAATCAATTAAAAGAAGAAAACTGAAAAACACACAAACATATGGAGGCTAAATAACACGCTGCTAAACAACGAATAGGTTAACAATAAGTTCAAAGAAGAAATCAAAAGATACCTTGAGGAAAGTGAAAACACAAAATCAATGGGACACAGAGAAAGCAGTCTTTAGAGGGAAAGTCATAGCTATATAGGCCTACCTCAAGAAACGAGAAAAATCCCAAAGAATCTAACTTTACACCTAAAAAACTAGAAAATGAACACCAAACAAAGCCAAAAGTGGGTAGAAGAAAGGAAATACAAAGATCAGAGGAAAAATAAACTAAATAGAGTCTAAAAAACAAGATCAATAAAACTAAGAGCTGGTTCTTTGAAAAAATAAACAAACTTGATATACGTTCAACCAGACTCATCAAGAAAAAAAAAGAACCCAAAGAAATAAAATCAGAAATGAAACAGAAGTGACAACTGACACCACAGAAATATAAGGATTGTTAAGAAAATATATGAATAATTATATGCCAATAAATTGGACAATCTGGAAGAAATGGAAAAATTCCTAGAAATGTACAATGTTCCAAGGTTGAATCAAGAAGAAACGGAAAAGCTGAACAGACCGATTATTACTAATGAAATCATATCAGTAATGAAAAAGCTCCCAACAAACAAAAGTCCTAGACCACACGGCTCCACGGGTGAATTTTACTAAATATTCAAATAGAATCAACAGCTATCTTTCTCAAACTCTTCCAAAAAATTCAAGAGGAGGGAAGGCTCACAAGGCCACTGTTAGTTACCCTGATTCCAAAAGCAACAAAAACATTACCAAAAATATGTAGATATATAGGCCGATATCCCTGAGGAACAAAGATGCAAAAATCCTCAACAAAATATTAGCAAACCAAATTCAGCACTACTTTAGCGAGTAAATACACCACAACTTTACAAAGGCCATATACAGCAAACCCACAGCTAACATCACGCTCAACAGTGAAAAGCTAAAGTTTCTTTTTTAAGATCAAGAACAAAAGAATATCCACTTTCACCACTTTCATTCAACATAGTTTGGGAGTCCTAGCCACAGCAATAGACAGAAGAAAAAAAAAAAAGGAGAAAGAGGAAAGAGAGAGTGAAATGGAGGGAGGGAGGGAAAGATAAAGAAAAAAAAGGGAGGGAGGGAACGAGGGAGGGAGGGAGAGAGGAAGGGAAGGGAAGGGAAGGGAAGGAAAGGAAGAAAGGAAAGGGACTATCAGAAAAAGAAATTAAGAAAACAATCCTATTTACAATTGCATCAAAAAGTTCAATACCTAGGAATAAATTTAGTCAGGGAGGTAAAAGACCTGTACTCGAAAAATTATAAGACAGCGAAGAAAAAACTGAAGAAAATACAAATAAGTGGAAGCATATATTGTGCTTATGGATAGAAAGAATAACATTGTTAAAATGTTCATACTACCCAAAGCAACCTACAGATTAAACACCATCATATCAAAATACCAATGGCATTTTTCACAGAATTAAATAATATTAGAATTTACATGGAACTACAAAGACTCTGAATAGCTAAAGCAATCTTGAGAAAGGAGATCGAATTTGGAAGTATCATGCTATGCGATATCAAACTATACTGCTAGGCTGTAGTAATCAAAACATCAAGGTACTGGCATAAAAAAGACACATAGATCAATGGAGTAGAATAGAGAGCCCAGAAATAAACTCATGCCTGTAATGTCAATCTATGATGAAAGAGACAAGAATAAACAATGGAGTAAAGACAGTCTCTTCAATAAATGGTGTTGGGAAAACGAGAGAGAGACGTGCAAAAAAGAAAAAAAATGAAACGACCACTTTCTTACACCATATATGAAAATAAACTCAGAATAAATATTTAAATGTAAGACCAGAAACTATAAAATTCCTGTAAGAAAACATAGGCAGTAAACTCTCTGATGTCGCTCTCAGTAATATTTTTTCTGACACATCTCCTCAGGCAAGGGAAGCAAAAGAAAATAAACAATGGTACCACACAAAACTACAAAGTTTTTGCACAGCAAAGGAAACGAAAAGACGACCTACTCAATGGGAGAAGATATTTGTTAATGATATTTCTGATATGGGGTTAATATCCAAACTTTATAGAGAACTCATACAATTCAACACTTAAAAAACAGTCCAAAATGAAAATAGGTAGAGGGCCTAATAGACATTTCTCCAAACAGGAAGTGCAGATGGCCAATAAACATATGATAAGATGCTCAACATCACTAATCAGTCAAATGCAAATTAAAACCGAATGAGTTATCACCTTACACCTGTCAGAATGGCTATTATCAGTAAATAAACAAGTATTGGTGAGGGTGTGGAGAAATGAAAGGGAACCCTTGTATATTGGTGAGTTTGCAAATTGGTGCAACCTCTATACAGAATGGTTTAGAAGTTTCTCAAAAAATTAAAAGTGTAACTACCTTATGCCTTATAATTTCACTTCTGGATATTTATCTGAAGAAACTCAAACCACTCAATTGAAAAGATGTATGAACCCCTATGTTTGTTGCTGTGCTATTTATTATAGCCAAGTTATAGAAACTAGCTAAGTACCTATCAACGATTAAGGAAAGATGTGATACATATGTATGGTGAAATATTACTTGATCATGAAAAAGAATCCTACCATTTGCAACAACATGATTGGCCCTAGAGAGTATTATGCTAAGTGAAATAGGTCAAATAATGACAAATATCATATGATCCCACTCATATGTGGAATCTAAAGAACAAAATAAATGAACAAACAAAATAGAAACAGGCTCATAAACACAGAGAAGAAACTGATGGTTGTCAGATGTGAGGGGGGTTAGGGGCTGGGTGGAAAAGGTGAAAGGATTAAGAAGTACAAAGTGGTGGTTGCAAAATAGTTATGGGGATGTACAGTATAGCACAGGAAATAACTATTGTATCAAGTGGGTACTAGACTAATGAGATCAATTTATAAACTACATAAATGTCTAACAAGTATGCTTTTCAACTGAACCTAATATAAAATAATATAAAACTATAAAAAAAATTTTAAATGAAAAAGATTGCTGCAAATATGGAATCAAGCCACGTAAAAGAAAATTTTATATTGCATTACACAAAATCTGTCAGTACCTTTTATAGTTTAAATGTGTGGAGAATGGAATATTTTACCCATGCATGATTTTGTAGTGATCACTTGGAAATTATTGGTATTTTAATTATAGAAGTCTTCTAAATATCGACACATTTATATAATATCAAAAAATCACATTTGTTCATACCAACAACTTATCAGAAAAGTCTCATAATGGTCAATACAAATTTCCAAAACTTTTCATTTTTGTTTGAAAGCTTATATTTTATCACTGGCAACAAATGCTGACAGTTGTTTTCTTTCAAATGAAAGGTTCACTTTTTTATTTGTGAGAAAATATCTGTCAAATACTCAAGTCCGAATAACAAGTCATTCTCTCAAGTTCTCTTTGGAAAAAAAAAAAAAAAGGCTAGTTCTCAACTTTAACCATTGCACAAATACTTTTTCTTCATACACAACTAAAGTACTTGGGGCTTTATCCATACTTCCCACTTAATCACAGAATATTAAAAAGATGTACAGTCAAGGGTTGACATTTAATAAAATTACTATTAATTTTTACTTCTCTATCAAGTACATACCAATGTGACACTGGCAGTTTGTAATCCAAGTGAGTTGCAGGGATGATTGCAATGACTGTTAGTAAAATTCGATGCCACTGCATCAGGCTAAGCTCTCAGGTGTTTTTGCTCCATCAGTGCAAATGTTAACATGGTGAAAAAAATAAATGGTGCCGTAATAGTTTTATGAAAATAGTTTTGACTCCCTGGACCCCCTCAAAAGTCTTGGAGATCCCCAAGGGTTTGTAGACCACTCTTTGGGAACTGTGGTCTAAGAGCCTGAACTTAGACTATCTGATTCAATTCTAATTCTCCTACTTATTTTCTGTGTGACCTTGAGCAGATTAGCTTCTTGGTTTCCATTTTCTTATCTATAAATTTGGATAAATAACATTTAACGTACCAGAGTTGCCGTGAGGAGTAAATAAGAAATTATGAAACGTAATTGGTGTTTCTCCCAAGTTTTTTTTTTTTCTCATTCTAAGATCTGAATACTTAAAGTAGGAAAGGTGAAAAATAGTTAATAAATTTAAAATATGTAAATATCTCCCTATGCTGTGTCATAAGGTAGTTCTATTTTTAGCTTTGTGAAGAACCTCCATACGGTTTTCCATAGTGGCTGCACCAATTCACAATCCCACCAATAGCGCACTAGGATCCCCTCTTCACCACATCCTTGCCAACTCTTGTTTGTTTGTTGATTTATTGATGATAGCCATTCTGACAGGTGTGAGATGATATCTCATGTAAGGTGCCAGAAAGGTACTAGACTAATCGGGGGGATCACTTTGTAAATTATGTTAATATCTAACCATTATGCCATATACCTGAAACTAATGTATAATATTGAATGTTACCTGTAACTGAAAAAATAATACATAAATATCTATCCTACTAATATAACCATGTATTGTGTTTTGTAATGGTTTTATGTGTAATGGTTTTTGTAATGGTGTGTATGTGTTTGGTACATGTTCATTTTGTAAAAATTTGTCACCGACCTCTATAATAATATATTAACCTAATTGTTATTTAAATGTAAAAATTAAAAGCTATATTATTTAGTAAGAACCTCAGTTTTACAATAATCCGTATATTGTATTTGTGCTGTTTTGATTTTTATAAGAAGTTGGAGTGTGGTGGTAGTAGATTTTCCAGAAACTTCAATAATAATTTGTAGCTAGTGGTTTTCATCTTGCTAAAAGTCCCCTTCATTTACAATGTGCTAATACTGAGTTTATCTTCCAGTTAAACCTAGATCTTAGTAGTTCTGAAACAATCTTTATTCTCTTAAAACATGAGCTGCTTACATTTTTTTTAATTAATGGGAAACTGAATTAAATTGTGATTATTTAATGAGAGTTTGTATTTTATCTTCTTTGAAAAATGCATTGATTGCATATTTCCTATACTAAAGACCATAAGCAATTTTCATATTCAAATCATAATAGCACTTCGTGACGTTTTCTGGAGAACCCGAACCATACAGCCCTGATATGGCCTGAAGTCCGGTGTGTGGCAAGGTTTTTTATGATTTCTTTCTGCTTGCTACTTGTATCTAAAGGTAGAGTGCCATACATAGGACCAGGAAGCAAGACCAAACCAAATGAGTTCTTTCTACTTTCTGTTCTGATACTAGCTGGCAGTCTAACGTAGAACATGTCATTTACTTTATCTGGGCCTCCATTTGCTCATCTTACACTGAGGATGTTGAATGACAATTCTAAGATTCTTCCAATTCTGACACAATGAAATTAGTAACAGGAACATTGAGGTAGAGCTTACCTTTGGCTCACTGGGTAGTCTAAGTGACTACCTGACCTTGGATGTTGCACCGAATAAGACTATAATTTTAATATCATTCACTAAAGTCTGTCTCTGGAAATGTCTTTTTCTGCTATTCTTCTTTGGAGTATCTCTTTTGATAGCTTCCTCTAGTTCAGTATTACCTACAGTCTGATGATGAAGCATTATTTTTATTTTTTCCTTTTGTCTTGATCTCACTGCCATTTTACATGAAACTTTGGAGCTTTTGTGGGAGATCTGATATTCTGGTCCAGAAAAGACTTTCTGAGCATTGGCTGGAGAGAGACTGACAGCTCTTATTGCCATTCCAGTTCATGTCCTCAGCTATGCCGAAAGATTTGTAAAATTTAGGGAATTCACAAAAGTTGAGTGCCCTGAGAATGAGGTACCTGGATTAATTACTTAGCAAGCAAATTCAGCATCAGAAAAACTGGATCAGCCAGCAAGAATAAGTCCTAAAGAACTTTCATGCAATCGAATATTTATAAACTAACAGTTCAAGTGAAAGGAAAAGAAGTGAGACAAAATGTTGTTATGCCTTACCGCCTATTGAAAGTAAAAGACTCAAATACTCTGTACTGTCTTTTTTTCTTGCTTTTAGAAATTGACCTCTTTGGGATAAATTCTAACCTGATTGACCAGTGACATTTAGCTGTAGTACACATAGAGTTTGCTTCCTGTGGGGATATTTAGTAATATTAATAGGGGTCTGTGGGGAAGGTTCTGGATTTTTCTAAACATGAGTTATGATTGATCAGCTTACATTCTCAAATCTTCCTCTTCAGAGGAGTTATCATCTGAATTGCAGTTTAGATTGGATACACCGAGGCAGATTAAAATGAGCAGGAAGCTTTCCATCTTGGACTAGAATAGATTGGTAACGATGACTAAAGAGATGATTATTTAATTCGTTAACTTATTCCCAGAAAGCAAAAGCTTGAAGGAACAGAGTATTCAAACATGATTTGAAAGGGGGAAAAAATAAAACTTAGGTCTAAGGGAAAGAAAATAAAAAGTAGCTTGCTTGCCTCACTTTATGATTAATGAGATCTTTAAATATTGTTACCTTGAAGTACTCTATTTTTATGTTATCTAACATTTCTTAAATGTCAACCATATTCTCTGTTCAACACAAATAGCATGGTTCTGTCTGGATTGAGACTCTAGAATGAATGAATGTGAGTTTAATTTCAGCCTTAGGGACTTAAAAATATATAGTGGACAGTTTATGTCATTCTAGGGGATGTTTTCCAAAATATTTTCTCTTAAATTGATAAACATTAAGCTCTGCACCTGGGGAAGACATATATAAAACAAGGCATATGTAAATAAAACAAGGGACAAAATAAGAGATATATAAATAAAAAGCACTGGAACTTTAAAAGTTAAGATGGATTTAAATGTAAGATTTGATTTTTGCTCTTATTTCAAGGTTGATTTTTTCAGCTATTTTGGTTTCTGTGTTTTTCATTCTACAAAGAATGATTTGATCTTTTCATTTGATGCAAGGGAAATTGGTAGCTTAACTCAGTTACAAAGAAAAAGCTTAAACTTTAAGAAGCACAAAATGGATTGTAGCTCACGTAAAGGAAAAATGGCAAGTTTTGTTTAATTAAACACTTTGTATCTCAGGTTCCATATGTAATCACATGAGGATGACAGAGTTTTAAAAATACAACCATAGAGTTTGGAGAAACATGGAGAAGTGAGAGATGTCCCCATATCTCTCCCCTAGAAACAACAGTAAGGTGAACATCTAAAGTTCAACAAAAACCACCCAAACTGCACACCAGCATGTGTGAGCATGAGAGCTGCACATAAGAGCTAGCACAGAAGAATACACTTCCATTAATGCCCAGGCAGAGAAATAGTCCATTAAACACCATGAACAACCAAGGTGATGAGGCATCTCAGAAAGAAAGAGAAAAATCTCCAGAAAATAAGCTTATGTACATAGAAATATGTGACTTAAATGACAGAGATTCAGGATGGTACTTCGAAAAAAACTAAGCAAGTTCTGAAATGAATCATGTCGATAATTTCAGAAATTGAAAAAACACCTAGATGAGCAGAGCAAAGAGATTGAAATCTTCAAAAAGAACAGAATATATATTCTGGAGATAAAAAACACACTGCAAGAGTTGAAAAATGAAACAGCAAGCTTGGGAAATAGAGTTGACCAAATGGAGGAAAGGATCAGTGATATCAAAGACAGAAATCTAGAAATAAATCGAAGGAAAAAGAGAAGAACTGAAGAATGAAAAATAATGAAAGAAATACAAGAGCTAGCTGATACCATCAGGAGAGGAAACATAAGAATAATGGGCATTATTGAAGGCAAGGAAAAGGAACAGGGACTAGAAAGCATTTTCAGACAAATAGTGGATGCGATTTTCCCAAATCTAAGGAATGAGTTGGAACTTGGAATTCAAGAAGTCAACAGAACACCCATTTATCACAACCCAAAAAGGCATTGTATTAAAATTATCAAAAATCAACGACAAAGACAGAATTCTCAGGGCAACCAGGAAGAAGAAAATGGTAACTTATAGAGGAAAACCCATTAAATTATCATTGGACTTCTCAGCACAGATCTTACAAGCCAGAAAGGAATGGAATAAAATATTCAAACTATTAAGTGAAAAGAACTACTAGCCAAGAATAATTTATCCAGCTAAGCTCTCCTTTAGATATGAAGGAGAAATCAAGACCTTTCCAGACATAAAAAAAAATTGAGGGAATTCTCCTTATTCATAATGGTACCACACACCAGAACCGAAGTATATAACATAAAACAAGAACCAGAGGCAAAACCCACAAAAGCCAACCAAAATAAAGAAAACAGAAGCACAAGGACAGGGAAACAATGGAAACACGGAGCTACCAGAAAGCAAAAGATAAAATGAAGACCTCATATTTCAATAATCACCCTAAATGTAAATGGACTGAACTCACCAATAAAAAGGCCCAGAGTTGCAGAATGGATCAAAAAACAAAACCCAACCATATGCTGCCTCCAGGAGTTATATCTCAGCTCCGAAGACAAATATAAACTCAAAGCGAAAGGGTGGAAAATGATATTTCAAGCAAATGGCATTCAGAGAAAAGCAGAAGTAGTGGTACTAATATCAGATGAAATAGACTTCAAAATAAAAAAGGTAAAGAAAGATACTGAGGGACACTTTATAATGATAAAGGGAATCATGCACCAAGAAGACATAACACTTACTGATATCTATGCTCCTAATCAGGGAGCCTCAAAATATGTAAATCAATTACTAACAGAACTAAAGGAAGAAACAGACCAAAATACTCTCATAGTAGGGGACCTAAATACCCTACTGTTGGATATGGACAGGTCATCCAAACAGAAAGTCAAGGAAATAACATCCTTAAATGACACATTAGAGCAACTGGACATAATTGACATTTACAGAGCCTTCCATCCCAAAACAGCTGCTTATATATTCTCTAGTGCACATGGAACATTCTCAAGGATTGACCACATACTGGGACACAGAGATAGCCTCAACAAATATATGACAGTTGAAATCATACCAACCACATTCTCTGATTATAGTGCTTTGAAACTAGAAATCAACTGCAAAAGGAAATCAGGAAGAACCGCAAATACATGGAAATTAAACAACATGCTACTGAAGAATAACTGGGTCAGAGAAGAAATAAAAAGAGATCAAAAGATACATAGAAACGAATGATAATGATAGTACAACATATCAAAAGTGTTAGGACATGGCAAAAGTGATCATAAGAGCAAAGTTCATATCATTATAGGCTTATATCCAAGAACAACGAGCCCAAATAAACAACCTAATGCTTCATCTTAAAAACTAGAAAAGAACAAATGAAGCCTAAAGTCATCAGAAAGAAAGAAATAATCAACTTAGAGCAGGAATAGGTGAAATAGAAAACAAACAGACAAACAATAGAAAAAATAAATGCAACAAAGAGCTGGTTCTTTGAGGATGTTAAGGAAATTGACAAACCCCTAGCTAGACTCAATAAAGAAAAAAGAGAAAGGATACAAATAAACAAAATCAGGAATGAAAGAGGGGAAATTACAACTGACACAGCAGAAATACAAAAGATCATACAAGAATACAATGAAAAAGTATATAACAACAAATTTAATAACCTAGAAGAAATAGACCAGTACTTAGAAAAATACAACCTTCCTAGACTGAATCAAGAAGAACTGGAAAATCTAAATAGACCGATCAGCAGTATGGAAATTGAAACAATTATCAAAAACCTACCAAAAAGTAAAAACCCAGGACCAGATGACTTCACCAGTGGATTCTACCAAAACATTCAAAGATTTAATACCTATTCTCCTCGAACTCTTCCAAAAAATCAAAGTGAAAGCAATACTTTCCAACTCATTTTATGAGGCCAATATCACTTTGATGCCAAAACGGAGTAAAGATAACACACAAAAAAAGAAAACTACAGACCAGTATCTCTCATGAACACAGATGCAAAAATCCTAAATAAGATATTAGCGTACCAAATACAGCAACATATTAAAAAGATTATAAACCACGATCAAGTGAGCTTCATTCCAGAGTCACAGAGATGGTTCAACATACACAAATTGATTAATGTGATACACCACATAAAGAAATTAAAAATAAGAATCATATGATCATATCAATAGGTGCAGAAAAAGCCTTTGACAAGATACAGCATCCACTTATGATCAAAACACTAAACAAAATCAGTATAGATGTAAAGTACCTTAACATAATAAAGACCATCTATGACAAACTCTCAGCCAACATTATACTTAATGGTGAAAAACTACAAACCTTTCCTCTAAGATCAGGAACAAGGCAAGGCTGTCCACTATCACCACTGTTATTCAATATAAAATTGGAGGTACTTGCAAGTGCAGTCAGACAAGAGAAGGATATGAAAGGCATTTAAATAGGAAACACAGAAGTCAAACTGTCACTGTTTGCAGATGACATGATTCTCTATATAGAAAACCCTAAAGACTCCACAAGAACACTAGAAACAATAAGCAAATACAAACCATATTACTTAGAGCATTATACAGATTTAACGCAATCCCCATCAAAATCCCACTGGCATTTTTTAAAGAAATAGAACAAAAGATCTTCAGATTTGTATGGAAGCACAAAGACCTCAAATTGCCAAAGCCATCCTGAGAAAAAAGAACAAAGCTAGAGGCATCACTCTGCCCAACTTCAAATTATACTACTAAGCAACAGTAATCAAAACGGCATGGTATTGGCACAAAACAAACACACAGACCAGTGAAACAGAATCAAGAATCCAGAAGTAAACTCATATTTTATGGACAAATAATTTTCTACAAAAAAGCCAAAAATATACAGTGGAGAAAGGAAAGCAAGCCTCTTCAATAAATGGTGCTGGGAAAACTGGAAAGCCACCTGCAAAAAAATGAAACTAGACTGTTGTCTATCACCACACACCAAAATTAACTCAAAATGGATTAAGGACCTGAACATAAGTCCTGAAACAATAAAATGCATAGAAGAAAACATAGGAACAAAACTCAAGGACCTTGGGCTTAAAGAGGATTTTATGAATTTG
>NW_006433384.1:41746-83625 GCF_000325575.1 Pteropus alecto | reverse complement strand
GAAACGCCAATCAAAACCACAGTGAGATACCATCTCACACCTGTTAGAATAGCTATAATCAACAGGACAAGTAATAACAAACGTTGGAGAGGATGTGGAAAAATAGGAATTCTCATACATTGTTGGTGGGACTGCAAATTGGTAGAGCCACTATGGAAAACAGTATGGAGGTTCCTCAAAAAACTAAGAATTGCCAGCAATCCTTCTACTGAGTATTTACCTCAAAGACTTGAAAATCTATATCTGAAAAGATATTTGCATACCAATGTTCATAGTAGCACTATTCACAGTGGCCAGGACATGGGAGCAACAGAAGTGTCCTATGATAGATGATTGTCTAAAGAAGCTGTGGTACATATATGCAATGGAATATACTCAGACATAAGAAGAGATGAAATGCTACTACGTGCAACAACATGGATGGACCTTGAGATAATCATGCTAAGCGAAATAAGCCAGACAGAAAAAGTTGAAAATCATATGATATCACTTATATGTGGGATATAAACCTAATGAAGAGGGAATTTCAGGAATTTTCCACTCAAATGACTAACCTTGTAATCAGCTCTTTGTTTTGCTTCTGTAAACATGCTTGCTGCATAGGCCTAAGGTCAGACTGGTCTCTAAATGAACTGAAGACTCACCTTTCCCTTGGATTGTTCTATCTAGATAACAGATATATTGCCTACATTCCTGTTTAAACTGCCCATAACCCATAGCAACCCCTGCCATTTGTAATGGTCCGTGTTCAAACTGACCAATTAGCTTGTGTAAAATCCTTGCATATAAGGAATGTTGTCACTGAGCACACTACCCAGATCTTCAGAGCACTAGCTCCTCTGGGAGCTCACATAATAAACCTGAGTTGTCTTTCTCTCTGAGTTACTGCTTGGTTTTTCGCTGGACTGGTTTTGGGATTTTTTTCCGTAACACTAAAAGCAATAAATGAACAGAATAAATAGAGACTCATGGGCATGGACTGTAGACTACTAAAGGTAGGGAGTGGGGAAGGAAGGGAGAGGTAGATGGGTTAAAGGGGGTCAAATATGTGGTGACAGAAAGAAATCTAACTATGGGAGGTGAATACACAGTGTAAATATATATATGCCTACTGTTAAAGTGTACTACTGAAACTTATTAGATTTCATTAACCAATATCACCATAAAAAATAAAAATAAAAAATAAAATATAAGTTAATTAATTAAGGAGAATAATTTATACAATTCATATAATAGTTACTTCTGAGAGGGAGAAAGGGATGTGATAAGACACATAAAGGTTTCAGAGGTACTGGTTAAATTCAAACTAGCAGTGAATACAGAAGAGTTCATTTTATTATTTCCCTTTAAAGTATATATATGTGTTTTATACAATTTCTGTATTTTAAAATAAAGATTTAAAAAACAAGGTACATGTAAAGAGTTTTAAAAAATTATTTCATGAGTGAAAAATATAGATTTGAAGTTCTTGATCTTGTCATATTAAAACTATTCTAAACTTAAAGAACAAAAAGGAATGAAAAACTACCTGGAAATCAAGTTATTTGAAAACACACAGACACACAGACACACACACACACACAGTTGGGAACACTAGCCTAAGAATTTAAAGACACCAAACAATTTACTGGAAAGCATAAAATCATAAGTTACTCTTGGACCAAAGAAGAGCTCTAATCTCCATTCAAAACTACTCAGAATAAAGAGGAAATTTGAATGTGACACATAAAAATTAAGAGCAGAGAACACCCTTGAAAGGATATTTAGAGTTGGATATATGAAATGTATCTAAGAATGTATCCAGGAATATAATAATCAAATGATTTATGCTTTCAATCTAACAAAAAAGTGTGTAAACAACAAACAGAATCTAAGATGGCCAGTAATAAGAAATAGAAGATGAAACAGAATAAAGCATAGAGATGTAACAAGATAATAAGAATAGGCTAGAAAAGAACACACTGTGCATGAATGTACATAGAAAATTTGTATGTTATGACATTTTAAACGGAATATACATTGAACTAGTGATATTGGTTCATTTACTGATTTATTTTAATAAAATCTTAGTATTTTATTTCTATGATACGTTTGTTGTAATTCTCAGATGGCTTCAAAGAATATAAAAATTTTAAATGTTCAAAATGTAATGTACTAAGACAATTCAATGGATAAAAGAGTCTGTTCAACAAACAGTGCCAGAATGCCTAGATATTTGCAAAATAATACAGGACATCTATTTCACATCACATACAAAAATTAACTAAAAATAGATCATAGACATAGTGTAAGAGATAGACAACAAAACTCTTGGAAGAAAAGATGTGAAAAGATGCTCAACATCTTTATGCTTTAGAGTTTCAGTCTAGGAAGATGAATAAGCCCAATCAAGGCTCCTATGAGAAAGAACTAGATCTCAATAAATCACAGCTGTTGTTTATGCTGTTGATGCTGTCCAGACAGTGGTCTTTCCCCTCCCCCACCTCTTCTCAGTGTCCTTGCATCACCCCAAAGCCCTGACTTTGTTCAGATTCCCCTCGTTCTAAATGCCTTCTACTCTAAGCCTCCACCTACACTTCCTGTTTCTTCAAACTTCTGCCTTCACAACCACACCATTCCTCTTCTCCAGGTTTCTTTACACCCTGCAGCCAATTCTTCCTCCTTGCCCTCTACCACTCTCCCATCTCCCATCCGCCCTGCAGCACACACCTGATCCACACCCCACCCATTTCAGCACCTTCCAGGACTTACTCCTCTTTTTCCATCCTTACCCTAGATACCCTTCACTGGCAGAGCAGAACTTGGGGCCCAAACTAAGTACCCCAGCTCCTGGGATCTTGCCTCTTGTCAAGGCCCCTACCCTGCTAGGCTGGGGCAGCAGGGGGCTGGGTGCTGGGGGCATATGCTATGGTGATTTTTCTTCTAAGCTTGGCCTATGGCTCAAGAAATGCATGCCCCGCACCCCCTCTCCAAGCCATGCTGCCAAGCATACTCCCTTTCATTCCAAGGCAAGGTCAGCCAGAGGGCTGAGCAAGTCCCAGGCATGCAGGGAGGTGAAGGGAAAAGCATGGTGGTTCAAGGGCCTGGTTGGGGTGCCTGACTTAATTGGAGGGTTACTTATATGTTTCTGTCAGACAGGGACAGCCATGGGCTGCCTATGTCAGACTGTCCTGCTATGGGTCTTTTGTCGATGTGCCAGTTCCCAAATTTAGTGAAACACTGAGTGGATATGAGTGCCTGGTAGGGTGCCTTCGCTGCCTGTCTGTGTCTCTGGGTATGAGATGCGTGGTTGTAAACTTCCAGGTCAGTGTATATATATGAGTGTCTGCAACTGTGTGTCTGTGTGAAAATTTCTGTGAGTGTCTGGGTGTGTCGAAATGTGTTTGATGACAGGAAGGAATTGTGTGTCTGCTTAAGTGTGTGAATCAGTCTGTGCGTACCAAGTGTGTGCTGTGTGTACCAAATTCTAGATGAGAGTATGTTTCCTAGAATTTTCCCCACAAAGATCTGTATGAGTTTGGGAGGTATAGGTATGAAAAGTGAGTGAAAATGATGAGAAACATAATGTCAGTAATTTGGGTATGGCTTGAACGATGACAGATGATTACTAGACTTAGTGTGGTGAACATGTGGAGAGATAGGAAAGGTTATATTGTACCCCTCAAACTGCTTAAAAAATGTAGACAAATTTTAATGGTCAGAGAAATTATAGAAAGGAAATAGGCTAAAGAGTACCCTTTTCTCTCCTCAAATTAAAAGTCACTACGTCCTTAGGATTTGGGATGAAGTCAGCTGAGGGCAGGAAGTTTTTGTAGTATCTATTACTGTACAATTGATGCCAGTGGCCCCTTTTGCTCTCCCCACCTCTCATCTAATATTGGAAAAGAATTTTCACACTGATCTATTTAGGATAATTTGTGTCATTGAATTTATAGCAACCTGTTGTATTCCTTATGGATTCCAGATTGTGTCTGGGGAGAAATCACAATAGGGTTTTAAAAAGAGGCAACCACCTCGACAGGGCAGAACTGTCTGAAATTTGGGACCTGCCTGTGTCCTGGGGAGCCACATTTTAGCCCAAAGCCAAGGAGATAGATTGCACCCTAATCCCATTTTGATTTGATGAGCTTGTTAATTTTTCTACAAAGTTTAACTCCTTGAGAGTTATCGAGAAATGGAGCATAAATTAAGTGTTATGGCATACTTTCCATTTCCATATTTCTTTCGACCTGGTGCAGAATGTATTATGCTGTAACTCTTCTGGCTGTCCAGAAGCCGACTTCCCCTTAAGAGTTGAACACATGCTTTTGGAGTTCATCTCATTTTCAAATCAGAGCTTTAACATGTTGGACATGTTTTATGAAAAAGTGATGAACGTGGTCTGCCAGTCATTTTAAAATTAGTCTTGGGTTACTTGAATGTTCTTTGCTAGCCATCACTGCGAATGGATGAAAAATGGTCCCATCGAATTCAACCAAATTTGAAGTTTTTCCAGAAATCGTTTGTCACTAGAATGTCCGAGTTGTGTTTGGCACACCAAAACTTGCTGCTGTCTGTATCTTTTACCAAAGGATACCTAGTGGGTATACACTGTTTAATAACCTTACACAAATTTCAGATGTGCTACCTTATAATTCAATGTTCTTTTATTGCATGGAGAGCTCAGCACCCGCTGCCTGGTCTTTAACCATCACCCTAGAGTTGACCCTTGTATACACATATTGTTTTGCCCCCACTGCCCTTATGCTCTGGTCAACACCAGTCTGTCAATGCCTCTGAATTTGTTTTTGTGTGTTTCTTTGCTTTGTGTCTTTTTGGTCTCTCTGTTCTAAGCCCACATGGGAGTGAAATCATAAGGGCCCTGTTCCTTTTGGTCTAACATATCTCACTTCCCTTGGTAGCTTGGGGAACTCACTGAAAGGGCCAGTGTCAGAATGATTATGTGAGGTTTCTAGCTAATAAGTGGCAGAGGCTGGAGTTCCTGGCTGAAAGCAACCCAAAAGTTCTCAGGGGTGTCAGCTAGCCATCTCTGGACTAAAGACTGGTGGCTGGAGCGGCCATTGGGCTGAAGAGGGCAGCTTGCAGCTTCTGGACAAATATAGATAATGCAGATGCAGCCATGAAATCAGTGGTGAAAGAAGTCAATGCATGGCAGGTGAGGCAGGGCTCCCAGTAGGCCAGCAGATAATGGCTGGCCCTCTGGTAGAGGCCAGAGAAGGCTTCCTAACCCTGGGGCCAGGGGATCATGAATACCCTGCCCCTCTGCTCTGGTCTGGGAAGAAGCTAAGGAGGAGATGGTGTGACACACTAGTGAGGGCCCCAGGAGGGGTCTGGTCTTGATGGAGTCCTAGCAGGACACAGGAGTCCTGACAAGTCATTCCGAGTTCAGGACACACAAATTTAACATTTGCTGTTGAATGAAGCCCTCTGTCTATGGCCTGTTATCCCAACTCTCCAGCTACCAATGTTGGCAAGGATGAAGAAACCAAGTCTCAGAGAAGGCTTAGGACAAGAGCTGGCCAGGTTCTGCCCAGTGCCCTGGGGTCCAGGCATAGAAATGGCCTGGAATTAGGAGATATAGGAGTCATAGCCCTGCCCCATCTTGGAGAATCAGCACCTGGCCAGACCCCAGGGGTACTGTAGGGCAGCTGGCCATGTGGGGTTCCAGTCTACCCCTGTCCTGACTGTCTCACTCACCAATATTCATGCTTTCACTTCAGGTCTATTGACTGATGAAGAACTGTCCACAAGTCACTCTCTCAGCCTACCCACTTTCCCCCTGGAGCTTCCACTTTTCCTGGCTCTGTTCTCAGTTTGCTCTTTTGCAAACTAGAACCAGCCATCCTCCGGGCATGTGGAATCCCCAGAGGGGAGCTCTGGGCAGAGAGGGTCAAATTGACGTGGCTTTAGGTCTTCTGGGCCTCTTGACTGGCACAGGTGAGTACCAATCAAGGCTTTTTTGAGGGAGGATTTAATCTCAATAAACAGCTCTTTGTCAATGCTATAATGCTTGCTGAGATCCCACCTAGCCTCTTTTCTAGCTCTTCTCTCTTTTCTTTATTTTTTTGATCTGTATTTCTTTTTATTTTTTTTATTTTTATTATTTTTTTAGGCGAGGCAACCCTTAGTTGACATCACAGATTGCAAGGACTTTGTCATCTTACAATCCCTTATTTTTTATTTTTTACACCTACAGCACCTGGTCTTTCTAGGTGGTCTCCCATCCAAGTACTAACCAGGCTCAACCTTGCTTAGCTTCCAAGATCAGACGGGATTGGGCTTGTTCAGGGTGGCATGACCGTAGACTCGATCTGTTTTTCTTTTTCCAATTTATTTATTTCATTAGTTTTCTATGCTAGCCTTCATGTTCAACCCTCTGTTTTTTAATCTGCACATTTCTTCAAACTTTTATTTACCTATATTGGCATGTCTACTTAAACCCATCCAATTTTTTTTCTTTTCTTAGTCACTCTTTCACTTACTTTACCTTTAATCCATCTTTACCTGTTTTATTTTATTTTATTTTATTTTATTTTATTTTATTTTATTTTATTTTATTTTATTTTATTTATTTTATTTTATTTTATTTTATTTTATTGTTTATGGGTGCCAACACCAGCTCAGCAGATTGACATCCAAAGGCTGAGACTACAAAAGTCCTTTTAGCACTATAGATTTATAATATAAAAATAACTTAAACATGAATAAACATGGTTGGTATCTCAGTCATTTCACTCTTTTTCAGCCCTTCTCCACTTTCCCAATCCACACCTTGGATACTCTTCTCTCTCATAGTCCTGCTTGAGCCTAACCTGGTGCCCCAGCTTTTGGGTTTGTGTCTTCTGTCAAGCCTGCTGCTTAGCCATGCTGAGAATACAGGGATAGTTTTTTGGTTGCTTGTTGGTTGTTTTTTTTTCACTCTGAGTTATGGGTCAGTGTGTAAGGTCTCTGGGTTTCTTCCACCATCCATGATGCCTGGCATGCTCCCTGTTTTTCCTAACAGGGGTATGATAGAGAGCTAATGAAAAGGACATAGGCCCAAGTCAACCAGTGGCAGTGGGTAAAGGCATGGTAGCTTGTCTTGGCAGGCATGCCTGACTTCTGGGAACTTTGTTAAGTTTTACTTTCTTTGAAAACAAAACATTTCATTCCAGACTTCTAATTCCCTTTAAAACAAACAAACAAACAAACTTCAGTAAGTTGCTTTCTGCAGGTGTTTATAAATATTATTTGCAATTAATTCTTCTCTATCATTTCGAATCTTACATTTGAACATTCTCTGCTGTTAAAATTAGATTATCTAAAAAAAATTCTTAGATTTTAAAAATAGCTCTCTTTTTAAAATTTTAATATAGATTTAATGAATAATTTTCTCTTTTTAAATATTTTCTATTACTTGTCTCAGAATTATTTGGTATAAACCTAACTTCTTCAATGTCAACCTACCTTTGAGCATTCAATAATAAATTTTATTACTCATGATTTATGTTTGATTATTTTATACAATCACTGTTTTTCTGGTTTTCAATTTTTATGTTTTAATGTTTTGAATTTGTATATAATTTTCATCTTTGTTTTGTGTTAATGCTAACACAATATTTGAGATATTTTTAGACAGTTTTCATATAGTGGTGTTTTATTTTGAATTGAAATTATTTTGAATTACTCAAAAAAATTTTCTCTAGCACTCTTTCTGGGGAACTTGAGTTTTTCTTCTGTTACTGTTCATATCAAATACGTTTTTAACCCCATTTTCCCATTTAGAAAAAAAAAGTACAACTCACTGCCAGTGTTAATTTAATTTTACATAAATATGCTCTTTGAGGCTGAAGAAAATCTGATGGTATTCACTGTGAAAATAAAATATAAAAACTGTTCTTGGAGTTATATACAAAGAGAACTTATCTCTAATCCTAATGTAACAGAAATGTATACATAGTCAGATTCATCAAATGAATCTTTGGCTAACAACTGTTAGAGAATGTTGTTAATATCACATGAAGGAATGCTACTTTTCTAGGACTTGACATTTTCAATGATCGAGAATTACTTTATTTTATAAATGGAAATACCACTACTAAAAACAGAATGCTATATATAGAATGATGTCATTTGTTTCCAAAGACTATTGATATACTAGAGTGAGGCAAATATCATAATAAAAGCAAGATATTTTGTGGCAGACTTTAGGAAATGAAAACATAAGCTGCAGACAGGGAATAAATATTTATGTCACCTGTCTGAGCAGGGACTTGTATTCAGAATAGATAACAAATATTCAGAACTTTATAATCAGAAAACAACACAAAATGGACAAAATTTTGAATTGACACTTTATCAAAGAAGATTCATGAACCTCAAATAAGCATGTGAAAAGATGTTTTACCTAGTCATGAGGAAATTGTAAACTAAAACACAAGTGTAATAGACATCAGAAAGATAGATTACTAGCAGGCTCCAGTGTTAATCCTAGCGCACACACACACACACACACACACACACACACACACACACACACACAAAACAATAAAATGATGCCTGACTGCTAAGGAATATGTCCCTGGGAGAACACTGGAGTACAATTAAGAAGCTGTGCCAACACAGAGGTGCACAAAAATTTAGAATAGCTACGTAAAGAAGTGTAGGATATGTTTGACTACATCGTTCCATCCTCCAGTCAGCACAGGACTGCACCAAGGGGAATCAGGCATGACTTCCACTGTAGAAGAAAAGAAGAGCAGAAAGATCCCAGCAGCCCTGGTCACCACCACCGCCGCTGATGCCCACAGCCTTAGCCTTTGAGAATGCCCCCAATCTTTGTCAACATTGAGCTCAGCTGATAGAATTTCCTGGAACCCCTCTGCTGCGCTCACCTCCCAGCTCAGTGCTCTTGCATGGATGCCCACACCTCAGATCTTGGTTTCTCAAGTAGATGCCTATGCTGTGAATGTGGGGCCACAATATAACAATTCCCAGAACTGACACTCACATGCACCCCTGGGAAGCAGTACTATGACACATCTCCCAGAAACTGGAACTCCCACACATGCTGAAGAACTGCTGTTACCACATACTCTTCAGAACTGTACCCCTTCTTGCCCCTGGAACCAGTGCCACCATATGCCTTTCAGATAGCATCTCTGCATCTCCCCACACCTGGAGCTGTACCCGGCACAACTATGTAGCTTACCCAGCCAGGAATCTCCTTCCCATGTGCCAATAAAAATTTTTCCCTGGGAAAGGCAATTTGTAAAGTCTGTAAGAGGTGAGTGCTCCTTCAAATGTGCAGACACCAATGGAAGACTATGAGAAACAACAACAATATAAAAAAAAATCAGGAAAAATAACAATGCCAAAGAAATATTAACATCTCCAGTAATCGACTCTCAAGCCATGGCAATTTATGGATTTTTTTTTTTTTTTACAAAAGATTAAAAAAAATTGTTTTAAACAAGTTCACCAAGTTACAAGACAACACTGATAGCTCAAAAAAAGAAATCTGGAAAACAATATGGGAATAAATGAGAAGTTCATCAGAGACAGAGGTTATAAAATAGAACCAAACAAATTATGGAGCTGAAGAATCCAAGAAAAGAAATGAAAATGCAATAGACAGCATTAACAGCAGATTTGTTCAAGCAGTGGAGAGAATCAGAAAGCACATAGACAGGTCATTTGAAATGATCCAATCAGAAGAGAAAATAGAATAAAAATGAGTAAAGAAGCTTCTGGGACTTATGGGAAATGACCTAGCAAATCAATACATGCATTACATGAGTCCCAGAAAAAAAAGAAGAAAGAGGCAGAAAAATTATTAAAAGAAACAATAATAAAAAACTTCCCAATTCTTGAAAAAACAAAATAGACATCCAAATTCTAGAAACCCACAAGACCACAAGAGGATGAACATAAAGAGGCCTACGCTGATGCACATTGTAATTAAATTGTCAAAAGTTAAAGGCAAGAGAGAAGTTTGAAAGCCATTAGACTCTCAGAGAGTTTTTCAGCAGAAATATTGCAGGCCAGGAGAAAGATGGATGATATATTCAAAGTTGTGAAAGAACAAAAACCTGCCTAATAAATACTATATTTGATAAAACTCTATAAAACTCAGATAAAATCCTTTACAGATCAAAAATATAAAGAAAAAAGAAACTGAGGGGATTTGTCAACACTAGACTTAATGTACCTGAAATGTTTAAGGAAGGTCTTCAAACTGAAATAAAAACCAGTTGACTAGCCATACTCAAGTATAGAAAAGAAAGCATAAATCTCAACAATAATGGCATAGAGAAATACAAAATAATAAGCACTGTGATGGTAGTATGAAAATGACATTTTAACTGTAATAAAAACCAACACATAAAAATGTGTCCAAGGATATACATTATAAATAGAAGCAAAATACAAGTACACAGCATGTACCAGTCAGAAATGAAGAACACATTATCTGAGATGAGAAGTATATTAAATGGAATAAACAAAATGAATAAAAAAGAGGATCAAATGATCTATATAGAGGATGGGAAAGCCAAGGACACTCAATGAGAACAGCAAGAAAAAAGAAGCAAAGACTATAATAATATTTTAAAGAGCCTATTAAAGGGACACTATTAAAGATAAAAATATCCATGTCATAGGGGTTCCTGAAGGAAAACAATATGTTGAAGAGCTATTTGAAGAAATAATGATGGAAAACTTCCCTAACCTGGTGAAGGAAATAGACATAAAACCCCGGGAAGCTCAGAGAGTCCCCAAAACCAGGAACCCAAAGAGGCCCACACCAAGACAAATCATAATTAAAATGTCAAAGGTTAAATACAAAGAGGGAATCTTAAAAGCAGCAAGAGAAAAGCAGTTAGTTACCAAAAGGGAGCACCCGTAAGACTGGCAGCTGATTTCTCAAAAGAAACTATGCAGGACAAAAGGGTTTGGTACAAAATATTCGACATGATGAAAACCCAGGATCTACAACCAAGAATACTTTATCCAGCAAAGCTATCATTTCGAGTTGAAGGATAGATAAAGGGCTTCCCAGATGAAAATAAGCTAAAGGAATTTATCATCACTAAGCCAGTATTACAGGAAATGTTAGAGGGACTTCTTTAAGCAGAAAAAACATGTATCAAAAACAGGAATAAAGAATGGTAATAATTATATTCCTATCAACAAGTACCTCAAATGGAAAAGAAGTAAATGCTCCAACAGTTAAAGTGGCTGAAAAGATAGGAAAACAAGACACTTACATATGCTTCCTACAAGAGACTCACTTCAGATTAAAAGACACACACAGACTAAAATGAAGGGAATGGAAAAAGATATTGCTTTGATGGACCTAGAGGGTATTGTGTTGAATAAAATGAGTTGGACAGAGAAAGACAAATATTACATGAGTTCATGTACATGTGGAATCTAAAGAACAAAATAAATAACAACAAAAACAAAAGCAGAAATAACTCATAGATACAGAGAATATTTTGATGGCAACTATATGGGAAGGGAGTTGGGGGGCAGCGAAAAAAGGCAAAGGGATTAAGAGGTACAAATGGATAGTTGCAGAATAGACATGGAAATGTAGAGTGTAGCATGGAGAAGATGGTTAATAATGTAATAATAAACATGTAAGAGGTGTACTAGGGAAGAGGTGTACTAGATTTAGTGGGTTGATTGTTTTGTGAGTTGTGTAGATCTCTGATTACTATGATATACAATTGAAACTGTTATATTATTGTATGCCAACTATAATTGAAAAAAGAAACTCATCGAATTGACTCTATTTTTACCAAATAAACAAAATTATCTTTATGTCAAAAAACTATCTCTAGAGAATGCAGATGGTCATTATGTAAAAAAAGATGGTAGACTCAACAGGAAATCAATGACACATAAATTCATACATAGCCAATACATTAAATGTATAAAATTAGCAAATATATGACATTTTTAATATAATAATGTCTATAATATGACACAAAGCATAAAAATTAATAGCTTTAAAATAGAAGCGATATTATTTTCTAGTATTTATTGACCAGTTACCAATATAATTATAACACAGATCAGGGGATCTTCAAAGTTACTACCCTTCAGATTCCACTTGGAAAGTTTTGACTATGCATAACTATGACCACACACCTAGCGTTTAAGATCTTGTCAGGTCGAGAAAAGGAGGTGGTGATTAAGAACGTATGTAGTTTTAAAGCTCCCAGAATCATAGATTTTGATTTCTTGATCTGGTCACATTTGGTCCCTTCTCAAGTTAAAAAACAAATAAGCATAAAACAAAAACAACAATGTAGAAATCAAGTTATCTGAAAACACAGAAAACACTTGGCATAAAAATTTAATGGCACCAAACAATTTACTAAAGAACATAATACTCTTGGACCAAAGAGGAGCTCTAATCTCTATTCAAAACTATTCAGAATAACAGAGAAATTTGAACATGACATAAAAGTTAGGGACAGAGAACTATTCATGAAAGGATAGTTAGAGTTTGACATATGAATGAATCATAAATGATATAATTAAATTATTTATAAATTTTCAACCTATCAAAACTGTGTGTGAACAAAAACTGAAACTGAGATGGTAGGGAGGAGCAGAGTGGAGGGAAGTAGATGGGGTAAAAGAAGTCAAATATGTGGGGACACAAAAAAATTTAACTATAGGAGGTGAACACACAATGTAAATATATATGCATAAATATATATATGTAAATATATATATACATGCCTTACTGTTAAAATGTACAGCTTAAATTTACTGGATTTTGTCAACCAATGTCACCATAAAAAGAGAAATTAATACAAAATAAAATAAAATAAAAAATGAAAAAATAAATAAAAGCGAAAGACACACACACACACACACACACACACACACACACACACACACACACACCCTGAAACTGAGGAGGCCATTAATAAGAACTAGAAGATGAAACAGAATAAAGTGTAGAAATGGAACAGGATAATGAAAATAGGCTGGAAAAGAACACAATGTGCATAAATGGACATGGAAAATTTGTCTAAGATAGTTATGACATTTCAAACTGAATATATTTTGAAGTAATAATATGGGTTTAATCTCTAACCTTTTTTTTTAAGAAAAACATTGACTCTAACCATTTTTAAGAAAAATATTTGTTTTCTACTTCTATAATACGTTTATTGTAATTTTCAGATGGCTTAAACGATTACAGAAAATTAAATTAAAATGTTTAAAATATAATATACTAAGACAATTTAGTGGAGGAAAGAAGAGTCTGTCCATCAAACAAGGCCAGAAGGCTTAGATAGCTGCAAAATAATGATATGAGACATCTACTTCACATCACAAACAAAAATTAACTGACAAAAGTTCATAGATAAAGTGTAAGAGATAGAAAATAAAACTCTTGGAAAAAAGCATAGCAGTAAATCTTCATGACATTATTATAAGCCAAATTTTAAAATAATATCCAAAGCACAAGCAATAAAAGAGTAGAGATACGGTTGATATTATCCAATATGAAAACTCTGTGCTTCATTGGAGAGAATAAAGAAAGTTAACAAGCAACTCATGTAATGGGAGAGTGTATTTGCAAATCATAAATCTTATAAGTGACCTGCATCTAGATATATAGGTATACTTGCAACTCTAAGATAGAATTATAACCCTATTTTAAAATGGGCAAAGAATTTGAATAAACATTTCTTTAAAGAAGACATAGAATTTAATAACAATCACATGAAAAGATGCTCAATCTCCTTATAGCCAAGATACGGAAACAACCTAAATGCCCATCAACAGATGATTGGATAAAGAAGTTATGGTTCATATATACAATGGAATATCACTCAGCCATTAAAAAAAATGAAATCCTTCCATTTGCAATGACATGAATGGACCTAGAGGTTATTATACTGAGTGAAATAAGTCAGACAGAGAAAGGTAAATACTGCATGATTTCACTTATATGTGGAATCTAAGGAAAAGAACAAACTAATCAAAAACAGACTCACAAATATAGTGGACAATTCAGTGATGGACAGAAGGGAAGGGGATTGGGGGACTGGGAGAATGGGGTGAAGGGTTAAAGAAGTACAAATTAGTAGTTGATAGATGATCACAGGGATGGGGAGCATGGCATAGGGAATGTAGTTAGCATTAATATATTGGCTAGTTGGAAAACCAGAGGAGAGGAGGAACAATTGGGGGATCATTTTATAAACTATATAAATGTCTAACGAATGTACTGTATACTTGAAACTAATTAAAAAAAAAACGAAAGAAAGAAAAGGCCACAAAATGCCCCATTCCATATTGTGGATAATGTTAGAGAGAGAGAGAAGGAGGGAAGGAAATTCAAAATGGAAGAGCTAGATGGAGCAAAAATGGCACATAGACACACACAGATACAGGTTTTCACACAGATGAGAGTAAAAAAATGCTGAAATTCTACTGCAAGGATAGGCAATTCTTTTAATTTTCTCTGCAATGCAAAGGTACCTGCTGACATGAAAGGTGTTAACCCTAAAAGGAACTGCTGAAGATAGAAATACCACATTGAAACAAGTTGCCTAACGATCCATAGGATGCATTAGGGAAGACATAAAAGGCTGTCAGTCATTGGAGACCACATATGCAACCCACAGTAGACATGTCATCACCCCATCCTGACATCACTCCCGGGTCTGCAATATTCTCCTCTGAGGACATGAGCACATTGAGAAATTGAATATTTTAGAAGTATACTCTCTTGCAACCACAAAGCATGTGCAGAACATGGGCTGTATCAAGAAATTTCTCATTAAGCATCGATATAGTCATTCAATTACAGACAAATGCCACATGGTTAGACACAGCCCTGATAATGCAGTTTCTGCATTTTTTCTCTGGAGAAATCAATTATCTAGATCTCACAGAAAGCCATTAGCCTCTCCTGAAAGAGGATCTCCTTTTCTTCTTTTGACTCTCAGGGTCTTGGGTCAGGTTGCCTCAGGTCCAAAGAGTAATTACTAATAATTTGTGGGACATGTTCTCTTTAGGGTAGTGGAGCTCCACAACTCTTGGCTTCTCCTCTATGCTCACATCAACAATGCCCTTGCCAACAGAAGGCATCCACTGAGCCCTTGCTCCTGACATTAACCCAAGGCCAAGGGGATAAGTGTTTTGAGATACTTTGTGCCCTGATCTCTGGATCTCAGCAGTAGGAAAAGATGAGGTCTCAATAGCCTCACTCATTCTAAGCACTCAAGGGATGGAACAAGGAAATCAGATTGACAAAATAGACCCCCAAAATGATATTAATTGCTCTCTTCTCTCTTGAAAGTATTGAAGAGAAAGAAGGGAAAGAAATTCATTATTTATTCTGCATTGCTGGAATTTCTATGTACATGTTACGTAATAATCAGGAGGAATTAACAGAATCCCCCACAACAAAGAGTGAAAACTAGTCCAAAACACGCACCCACACACATGCACAAGAATTGATATGTGCTTGAGATTTTGATATTTTGATATTTTGGCTTGAGAACAGAAGATATCCAGAGTAGATCTGGTTCCTGGTACAAGAGATCAAGGGGAAAAAACACGCCCAGTACCAAGTCTGCATCTGTATAGACACTTAGATTCAGGTATTCAAGACAGTTCCTTTAAGTTATATTGCACAGTGTGTGCAAAGGCTGCAGGAGTAAGAAGAAAGTAATCAGAGAGATCCACATGGAAGTTTCTTCACAACAAAGACACAAAGCCCTGTTTCAAAGATGAGCTGAAGAGAGCATGTCTGTGGGGGGCTCAGCTTGCTGCAGGGACAAGCAATCACTGTGTAGGGCACAGCAGTTTTCACTGTCACTGTAAGCTCTCAGCTTGTGGAATCACCGTATAGCATGTGCCAAGCTGGTGTGCCTGACAAGAGCATGACTAGAGCAGAGAGAGGCCTTTTAGAAGGGAATCACAGTGCTTAGACCTGGCCCTTAGTTTCCCTGTAATGAGAGCCACCTGGCTTTCCCTTGTTTTCACTGCTTTACTTTAGTTCCACTGAGGAGATCTGTGTACCACACAACCCTAGAGTTCAGCACCTGTCTTCTCCCGCCCTGGAGAAAATCAATTTGGAAAAACTTATTTGGCCCTATCCTTCTCCCTTGGAATCTATAGTATCATCATGATCCAGCCAGGCTTGGGTGACCACTGCATCTTGAGACAGAAGTCTCCCCCAATCTGTGCCCACAAGGGGTTGGGGGTGGTTGTGTCAGACAACTGTTCTGAGGAATTTGGCAGAGTTAACTTAGAAAGGGCTGCTGTTGGAATCAACAAAAGACCTAGTAGACTCAAACATTCCATAGGATGCTTTAGGAAAGACGTAAAAGGCTGTCAGTCATTGGAGACCACATATGCAACCCACAGTAGACATGTCATCACCCCATCCTGACATCACTCCCGGGTCTGCAATATCCTCTTGAAAAAAGCAAACAAAATGAGTCTCATGGTTTATGATGGGTTGCATATTTTACTTTCTTTCAGGGATTAAAAGTTTCTTTCTCCCTTCCACAATGTAATCTCCTAGTCCTTAGACTGATATTCTGTGCCTGCCGATTGATAATTCTGGCACCAATCCTTATCATTATGTGGTTTAATGTGTCACAAGTAAAAATAACTCTGTTTTTGACCCAACATTTATATACCTTCAGTTGTCCTAGTCTTTTTATAACACTTTTCACGGAAAATGTTCCTGAAAGAATTTTCTGAACATATTCTCTGCCTCTCTCCTCCCTCTCCTGAACATGCTATACTCAAGCTTCTTTTACCCCACAACCACTTGAGCTCAAATGCTCTTTTCAAGGTTAAATGCCTCTTGTATTAGTTAGCTTTTGCTTTGAAACAAACCACTTCCAAATTTAGTGATTGGGTCAATTATTTATTAACTCAACCTTCTGGAGTTCAGCTATGTGGTCTGGGCCCAGCTGTGCTGTTTCTCTGTAGGTCTCTTCTTGTCCACTCTTGTTTCTGCAGTCAGGGGTGGATGACCTGGATCTAGGCTGGACTCAATCATATGTCTGGTGATTCACAGGCTATCAGCATGAATGTTGTGTTTCCCCTCCCCGCCACACCCCATCCCACAAATCTTCTACAGAAGAATAATTGGCATGGTCACATGGCAGCAACACTTAAGAGGACAAGAGAAGAACCTATAAGGTCTTTTGAAAACTAGGCTCAGTAATTTACAATGTGTCATATTTTGTTGCTAGAATCAAATAACATGGCTGGCCCAGATTCCAAGCATTGGGAAGAAGAGTCTATCTCTTGACCAAAGGTAACTCTATGATCTAATGCAACTCTAGGTGACCAAATTCTCACCCCTGACCAGTTAGCATAACTTGACACTATTAACCTCTGCATCCTCCTATTTTTCATTTAAAACAATTTTATCAATGTATACTTCAAATATGATAAATTGTATATACTTAATGCACCACACTTTTGTAAGCTTTGATACTTGTGTACACCCTCGAAACCATCATCACTAGTGGTATAATGAACAGACTTTAACATTCACTCCCTAAGATTTCTGTGTGCCTTGGACGTGTCTCTCTACTACTCTTCTTTACCTTCTATCCCCAGCAAATATCTGTCTAATTTCTGTCACTATGGATTAATTTGCATTTTCTAGGTTTTTATATACATGAAATCATATAATATGAATTTCTCTTGTATAACTGGCTTCTTTCACTCAGTAGAAATGTTTTTGAGATTCATCTGTTTCTGTATCAATAGTTCTATTTTTATTATTTATCGATAAAGTATTTTATTGTATAGATGTACCAGAAATTGCTAATCCATTCATCTTGATGGAAATTAGGTTCTTTCTCATTTCGAATTCTTGAAAATAATTCGATATGAGAAACTAGCCCCTCAAGCTGTGCATCTGCACACACCCATCCTGACTTGCATCACCAGTGTCCACTGTTGTTTTGCAGTGTGGAAACCCTGGAGACACAGTAGGTAGCCAGTCAACAGCCAAGTCTTCCACAGCTACTTATGGGCCCAGCTCTGTCTCCTGTCAGTGGCCTGCACTATTATGCCCACCTGCAGCTACCACTTCCAGCTATGCAACTGCATGTACCCAACCCAAATCCCTTTGCTGGCCCCAGTGCCATGCGGAAGACGCATGAGAAGACTGTGCAGCCACAAGAGTATATACTGACCACTGGAGTTCCTACAACTGTCAGTGCACTTGCATTTGGTCCTGCCATTTCTGTCGACTCTGCCCTCCACCACTATGTGTGTGCTTGCAACTGCCCCCTATTGCTACCCAGAACCCTGCAGTTGCGCCTTGCAACTGAGTGTGTGCATTACACTGGTTGTGGCCAGTATTGCTGCCTGACCTGGTTCCTAGCTGCTGTGCAAGGAGCTTGGGTTCCATCAAGAGAAAGAATAGAGGTACTATTTTCTTCACATGTCCTTCATGTTCCCCATTAATTTCATTTAAGCCATTGTTTAAGGAAGAAAAATGTAATAGAAAATACATTTCCCACTTAGGAGAAAAAATTATTGAGGACTTATATTACTGTAGAAAATATTGACCTAATATATTTATGAGGGCAAAAGAATTGATGAGGAAGTAGTGAGTATCAATTAATAGGCCTGGGTGTTTGTGAGGAGACCTCAATTCTATGACTTTATTTATTTTATACACCAAAGAAGAGGCTGCAGGATCTGCATATGGTTTAAGGCAGAAAGTGTCCACTACAACAGGGTAAAAGGCATCGTCAATTTGAATCAATGTTTCTCCCCCAAATTCAGGGGCAGTGGTGGGGAAGAAGCAGCCTTTTCACCTCCTCACAGCCTTATCAGATTTCATCTTTGGAGATTTTAGACCCAGTGGAAGTAGATTGTCATTATTCAGTTTTGAATTTTGAGCAGTCTCTTTTCAAATGACCAGATTTATTTTTTTACAGTATTAAAAAATGTTTCAGGTTTTAATTTAGCTTTACAACTGGACTTTGTCTCCAGTAATCACAGCTGTATATTCATGATAGAATTTGGTTCCTTTTCTCTAGTTTCACTGAAAATTTGGGCTAGGTAATTAGCGTGGCTGCACTTTGAGCAGTGGCAAGAACTTCGTAGTCTGTTTTAGTTTTCTTAGAGCAGACAGTTAGCTGTCTAATCCTTTAGGAAAAACTGAATTTAGGGTCAATTTTGTCTCAGGATACCATCAAGGTGAGCCAATATTTTCCCAAAAGATGGTGCAGAGCCAGGAAAAATAATAAAAGGATTTTTCTTGAAGTGTTTCTACTTTCTTGAATTTGAGAGCAGTCTATGGGTTCTGAAATGTCAAAAAATGGAGTTCCACAGCTGTTCAGCAATGCGGTTGGCCACTTCCAATGCCAAGGCTAGATCATTAAGTAAGGCTCCTAGAGTAGCTTCAGGATCTCGATAGTCTGCAAGTTGCATCCAGTGTTGAGGCCCTGGGGACCCTATCAACATGTGAACTAGCTGGTATAAATTGGAAAATATGGATTATAGGAGTGTGTGGTGATATTAATCTCTCACTTAAATGAGTGAAGTTCTTATGTAGATATGGCAAGACCTTAGCTATAGCACTTAACATTGCTTGATATGAGGGATACAAGGTACATCAAAATTTTATTCAGGGTACACTGCTGAGGCAGCCTAAACCTAAGCCTGAGCCTTACCCTTACCTTAACCCCAACTCTAATTTTAATTCTGACACTCACCCTAAACCAAATCCTAAATAAAACCCTAACCTAAACACTAATCCTACCCTACCCATAACTCTAACACTAATTTAACACCAAATCGTAAACTGAAAGCTATTTATAATCATAAGCCTAACCCTAACCCTAAATTTAACCCTAACCCTGACTCAAAAACTTAAACCTAATCCTAAAACTAACACTAAACCTAAACCTGACCCTAGCTTTGACCTTAATACTAAAACTCATGTTTAAGACCAAACCTATAATCTAAGGTAACTCAAATCCTAATTCTAATCATAAACTCAAGCCAAAACCTAACCCTCACCTAACCATAATGCTAACACTAACACTAAACTCAAAACCTAACCATAGCCCTAACCCTAAACTTGAACCTAAACTTGACACAAATTTAAAATTAAAACCAAATCTCAAAACTAACTTTAAGCCTAACCATAATTCTAACCCTAAAAGCAAACTCAACTGATATCTAACCTCTTGCGAACCCTAACCATGATTCAATCTTAAAACCTAACCCTAACCTTAAATAAATCTAACTCTAACCATAAACTCAAAACTGATTTAACATAATTCCTATCCCTAACCTGAGTCAAAACCTAGTCTAAAACTAAATGTAAATCTTAACCTAACTCTTGCCCTACCTCTTAATCTAACACTAAGTCTAAAGTTAATTTAACAAAACACTAAATAAAAAGTTAATGCTAATTATAATCTTAAAAGAAACATAAACTCAACCTTAATCCTAACTCAAGTTTTAACACTATCCCAACTTTTTATTTATTTATTTATTAAAATTGATTAAAATTTTTATGGTGACATTGGTTAATGAAATACAATAAGTTTAAGCTGTACACTTTAATAGTAAGGCATATATATATTTACACTGTGTGGTCACCTCTCATAGTTAGATTTCTTTCTGTCACCACATATTTGACCCCCTTAACCCATCTACCTTCCCCCTCCGCTCTGGTAACCACTAGTCTATTATCCATGTCCATGAGTCTCTATTTGTTTGTCCTGTTCATTTGTTGCTTTTAGGTTTATATCCCACATATAAGTAATATCATGTGATTTTCAACTTTGTCTGGCTTATTTCACTTAGCAGGATTATCTCAAGGTCCATCCTTGTCACAAATGGCAGCATTTCATCTCTTCTTATGTCTGAGTATATTCCATTGTATATATGTACCACAGCTTCTTTAGACAATCATCTATTGTAGGACACTTCTGTTGCTTTCGTGTCCTGGCCACCATGAATAGTGCTGCTATGAACATCAGTGTGCTCATATCTTTTCGGATATGAGCTTTCAAGTCTTTGAGGTAAATACCTAGTAGAGGGATTGCTGGATCATATAATAAATCAATTCTTAGTTTTTTGAGGAACCTCCATACTGTTTTCCATAGTGGCTGTACCAATTTGCAGTCCCATCATCAGTGTCTGAGGGTTCCTTTTTCTCCACATCCTCTCCAACATTTGTTATTACTTGTCCTGTTGATTATAGCTATTCTAACAGGTGTGAGGTGGTATCTCATTGCGGTTTTGATTTGCATTTCCCTAATAGCTAGTGATGTTGAACATCTTTTCAAATATTTGCTGCCCATTTTTTGATTTGATCATTTGCTCTTTTTGTTATTGAGTCATATGAGTTCTTTGGATATTAGGCCCTTATCGGAGGCATTGCTTGCAAATATATTTTCCCATTTGAATGATTGTCTCTTTACCTTGTTGTAGAAAATAACTAAACTATGTAGGGAGGCTAAAGGGAGATAAGAATTATTTTAACAAGGCCTGTTTGTATAGAATTCTCTTGGTTTTGACTCCCTGTTAAAGAATTTTTTTTTTCTCCTTATGCAGAAGAACATCTCTCACATGAGAGTTTTTATCTCCTGTTTCCGTGAAGAAAAGGAGAGATTAGAATGTCCTTTTTGTACTTGTTGTTTTTTAAGTGTTTTTAACTCAAATAATCCTTGCACCAAAGTAGCATATTTATGTGTGGCATATTCTGCCATCCTTTGACTCCAACACAAAGGATCATCCTGATAATCAGGCATTAATAACAAAGTTTGGCTTCTCTAGAAGTTATGTGCATCTAGTTGGGGTAGGAAATGGATTTGAAAAAATAAGAGAGGGAAGGAGACATAAAGTTTGCAGTAACCAATCACTGTATTTTTTTTTTCTTTTTTTTTCCGTTAAGGAAAGAGACTCTATTGGCCATCACAGCAATCTGAAATAGTGTAAGTATTTTGCCAAAGCTAGTAGTTGAACATATAAAAATATATTTATAAGCATAAAGTATTCTATCATGAATGTTGCTTTAAAAATGAAAAACTATGTCACCACAAAAAAATAAAAAATTAAAAATGAAAAATGAAAAACTGGAAAATATTATATAATGAGAAAAGTTTCTAAAATGATTATTATGTCATTAGTTGTTTTATACTAATAAAATTTTCACAAACTATGTTAGTTGAAATAGCAATAGCTAAAATGGTAGATAAGCCCTTAAACACCTTGCTTACATAACAATTCATTGAGGGCATTTCTAGTTAGGTAGCTATTCTCCAAGCTGTGTCAGAGGCCTAAGCTCCTTTTATATCATTCTATAATTGTCAACATATGGCTTCCAAAGTTTTTCATTTTTCTTTTTTTTGCCATCTCACACATCTAACAGAGGAAAAGGTTGTCAGACCTGGAAATGATGGAGATCATGTTGTTTCATATTTTATTGTGTAGAATTCAGTCACATGGCTTCATCTAGCAAGTGTAGCTAGGAAGTTAGTCTGTTTGCCTAGGAGTAAGAGGAAACCAATTAGGAGGCCCGGGAACTCTCTGCTATGTACTTCTCTAAAAACCTTCAAAAGCACGATAATTGATAAATGATAAAGAGATGATTGATGAAGAAGATAATCATCAGCGTTAGTTTTTTTTTTTTTAACAGTTCATTCTATGTTTTAGGTCAAATTTAAGCCTATATACACATTTAGATTCAGTTATTTGCATTTATTCAAAAAGTAGCAACTTCTGCCAATGCTTAATATGACATTTTTAATGTCCAAATTACTGGGTGCTTTATAGTAAACAAAACAATTCTGCTCATAATCCAAGTACAACTGAATCCATTATAGCAATTCTATTGACTCTTAAGGTAGAATTTTCTTCATAAACTGCAGGATGCAACAAGATTACCAAATTGCCTTTATGTGTTAGAATAAGAAATGAATTGAGACAGGGCACTATTTGCAATTGTTAGAAATGTTCTTCTGTAAGGTCAAAAATTCTTCCCCATGTGCTCAAATGACTGCCATTAATTTTAGAACTGAATAATTGGCTAGTTGTTTCTTCTCTAAGTTAACAATTTTATTAATAGAATCTATTTGCAGTTAGTAGTTCTATGCAAAGAAGGCAAGAAATGGTAAATTATTCATTGAAAAAAATTATTTTTAAAAGTTAGCAGTAAATAAAGACAATTAAAAAAAGAGAGAAAGAAAAAGAAAGCTAATGGAGTAATGCCCTGAAGAGATCTATGACCTTGCCCTGGCCTTAGTGCCACAATGTTTTAGCTAGAAAAGTTAATGAGCAATACGATAGGCAAGACTGGAGGCATACTTCTATTAATAAGGAAATGAGCTCCAAGCAAGAGCCCAGAGAAAAGGCTCAGAGTTGGTTGAGTTTATTTAAAGGGAAGTGTTCTGCATCATCTTTTTCCTTCTCTTGAGGCTTCCTATAAATGACTAGATACGGGGTGAGAAGTTTTGGAGAACAAAGTTGGGAATTTTATTGGGCTGAAACTGTGGTTTTGAACCCACCTCAAATAGTAAGTACATTTTTTTTTGTGAGTATCTCCTAGATAATTTGGTGAGAAACACAAGTGAGTTTTCATCCATCTTTGTTCTTGAGAAGACCAAAATGAAGACATTCAAAGAAGTTCTCAAAAAGTAGAAAACTGTAGGTTCCATAGCAAATAATTGGAGTCTACGCGTTACTATGTCAAAAAGAAAGGAAAGGATTTGGTAATAATATACATAATGAAGAAAATAGCCTTTAAAAGAGATTACCAATAATTCTTAGTGTTGTAAATATAGTTTACATCTCAATGTCTTACATATGTGTTATGTAGGATTTTCTGCTGTATTTATATTATATAATTTAATTTAGTGCTTAGATATTATAGACATCATTTTATGAAAGGAGAAAACTAATTGGTTGAGTGTAGTAAATGTTCCCAGATGCATCATCTACCTTCTCCTACACTATCTTAGCCTCTGCTCTAACCGAAAATTCTTAGGTAGCTTTTAGAAATTACCAGAGGAATGAAATCTAAATTCCAAAATACGATAAAGTGGTCTATTATGTAAAATTTTTATTTCTCTTGAGTCTTAATTTGTATCTTTGTGTAACTTCCAATTTAGTTCTAGACTAAATTACTAAAATATTCTGGAATCAATAGACTTTCCCATATTCTTTATTTGTACTTCTGTATATGCTGAGTCTTTACTGTGGAACATCCTTCCACATTTTTGTGGAGTGGCTAAACTCTACTTCCCTTCTAAATACAGTTCAAAACTATGCTGATCATGTTCGGAGACAGTTAAATGTTTCTCCAACATGCTTCCTCAATACTGTAAGCTTCTATTATTGTGTGTTCACAGTGTATTGTATTTTTCATAGAGTTCTTCATTTCCACTCATGGTTGAAAACCTCTGGAATACAATGACTGGCTGCCTTTTAATGATATGCCCAGAACAAGTAAATCATTGTGAGAAAACTATCTCCTATGAGTCCTGACATACTAATAAAAGTACACTAATGTTTTAACTTGGAGAGTGTACACACTAACTCTATAGCTATAATATATAATATATGCACATAAACACATACATATTCTTTAATCTTTAAAAGATTTTTAAAACCTCTTTTTATTTTAATGTTATTTTCTTTTCAATTACAGCTGACATTCAATACTATATTAATTGCAGGTATACAGTATAGTGCTTAGATATTTATATAACTTACAAAGTCATCCCCTCATTAAGTCTAGTATCCAGCAACATACATAGTTATTATAATATTACTGACTGTAGACTCTATGCTTGTGACTAGTGACTATTTTGTAACTGCTAACTTGCACTTCTTGATCTCTTCACCTTTTTCACCTGTACCCCAACCCCTCTTCCCATCTGGCACCCATAAGTTTGTTCTCAGTATCTATAAATCTGTTTCTGTTTTGTTTGTTTGTTTTGTCCTTTAGATTACACATAGAAGTGAAATCATGTGCTATTTGTCTTTCTCAGTCTGACTTATTTCACTTAGCGTAGTACCATCTAGGTCCATCCATGTTGTAGCATATTGTAAAATTTCATTTTGTATGGCTGAGTAATATTCCACCATATATACATACCATATCTTATTTGTCCAGTCATCTTTTGATGAACACGTATATTACTGATTTTTTTTGAAAATATCACTTCAGATACATGTCAAAATAGAAAATATAGAGTATCTGTCAAGAAACTAAATGTCTACTTCTCACCATCGAGATCATTAGTCAGTTGCATTTTAAACCCAAAAACATAATGTTATATTTTTCAAAGCTGTTTTTATCATTTTAATGGATCTATTATTCATCAAAACATTACTAAAACTGATATTCTTTACACAAAATTGTCATTTTAACTATACTAACTTTTAAAATAAATATAATGTTAATTTAGAAAAGCTTAAACTAGAATTGGAAGTCTACCTCATTGATAAATTTATATCACATCAATTTTTAGAAACCAAAGCGAAACAAAAACCTTCATGTATTATAAAACCTGATAGGAATCAATACCTATATTCCTCTTGTGTGAAACATTGGATTTCTCCAAGATGGAAGACAAGAATTTTCACTGTAGCACTGCTGTATATCACAGCTGACCATCACCAAAAGCAACAACCATCAACTTAAAGAGTAATAAAAATTCAAGTTAAAAAACTTATTAACAAGAAGAAAATAAAGCATCATTTTATTATGTATATTTTAATCACTGGGCTGTCTGGATCCAGAAAGATAAGCACTGCATACCAGATGACAGACATTGTACTAGTGTATGGTACATATATTTTTATTTAATCTTCACAATAATCCTGCCAGGTAGATGTTATTATTTTTATTTATCAGATGAGAAAACACGAGAAAATTGAGTTACTAAGTCTATGATAAAAGAAAAACCTACCAATAAAACAGGAATATGATACAATCTCTCCAATGATAAACACTTTTCCACAATTCCACTGGTGCCTATAGTGAAAACATGTGCCTCTATAAGCACTGACACTTATTTGAAGTGTTAAAATCAGTAACATAGATAGCAAAAAGTTAATTGGATTGCAATAAAAACTAATATTTCCACTGAATTATGTGTATGCAGGATTATAGGGCAGAAATACTTAGTCTGCAGGACAAAATGGAACTATATTTTAACACACTTTGATATACACATTCTTAAAAACAAAGGCAACATATAAAACCCAGTTCATACTCTACAGCAAAAATTGTTCAAATACTGCAAACTCAGGTAAAGCTTTAGTCTTAAGATGTAATGGCCGTATGTTATATATTACTAAAATAGCTTTTATGATTTATGACTTTCATGATAACCTAAATTATGTCAAAAAGAACTGATGTATATTTTAAGAAACATTATTTTCAAAATTATGTGTTCTCTGTAATATAATTTTAGAAGCTGCACATTACTAGCCTAAACTAATTGATACTAGTTCATGGACCCATAACTAAGGGTCATCCTGAGAAGCAACATTTAGTTTGAGTTACAATTTTACAAAGAGAACAATTATTTCAAAAGTGATAAAATTATGTGTGCTGCCCCAGGACCCATTGTCCTCGAAGAAAATTTTCATTTATCTAAAAATCAACACTTTTTATAAAATATCAAGAAAAGGAACATCGAGTCAGAATGTGTAAAGAGAGTCAGTGCCAGGATGACGGTCTTTTCACTTCTAAATTCTGGGCTGCCCAATCCAGAAAGTATTAAGCTGTAACACCTGTGGCCTTTGAGAAACCGCCTTCTCACTGAGAGTTGAATCCCTCCCTTTTGAGTTCATCTCCTTTTCAATTCAGAGGATTCACATGTTCTATGTGCTCCCATGAAACGGTCATGTGCCCGGTCTGCCAGTCATTTTCAACTTCCTCTCACCTTCCACTGATGCCCTTTGCTACCATCTCTGTGACTCAATGGAATACCATCAAGTATTCCAAGTATACCATCTCTGTGACTCAATGGAATACCATCCCGTCAAGTCCACACAGCAATCCAATTTGTCCACAGTTCTGTCGTCACCAGAAATCCCGACTTGGCATTGGTGCTCCAAAGCCTGCTGAGGTCTGTCACTTGTAGCAAATGAAAGCTAGCTGGAAAACATGGCTTCAAAACCTTAGGAAAATGTCAGGTGTGCTAACTCATTAGCCAACAGCCATTTAGTCCGTGGCGTGCTCAGCACCAGCTGCCTGGTGGTTGACCGTCACACTGGCACCGACTCTCTTTGCACATGCTGTTGTCCTCCTGCCGCCCTAAGGCTCTGGTCATCCATGATCTGTTGTCTGAGTTTAAGAATTCACTTTTGCTTGTTTTGCTTCTTTACATCTTGCCCAGAAAGGCCCTGCTTCTCTCAGTGACATCTTTGCCTTCCCTTGGTGGGCTAGGGGACCTGTCGAATGGACCAGGGTCACAGCATGTTCATGTGAGGTGTTCAGCTGGTGAGTGGCAGAGGCTGGAGTCCTGGAAAAACACAGCCCCTAAATACCCAGGGCTGTTTGGCGACCAGCCATTTTCGGACCAAGGACTGGCAACTGCACAAGCACTGGGCCGAAAGAGTCAGCCTGTGGCATTTGGGCAGACAGATTGCACATGCAGACATGACTTGAATGGCGAAAGCGTTCGATGCAAGGCAGGTGAAGCTGGCCTCCCAGTAGGCCGGCAGCCAACGGCTGGCCCTCTGGCAGGAGGCAAGGAAGAAGTCCTGAGCCGTGGCTCCCATGTGGTCTCCAGGAACACTGGGGCCAGTGGAGAGTGCACACCCTGTTCCTCAGGTCTGGCCTGGGCTGAACCTGGGGAAGAGGTGGTGTGACTCAGTACTGGGAAGCCACAATACAGTGCAGTATTGATGGAGTCTCAGCTATAGGCAGGAATACTGAGCACTCATTTGAAGTTCAGGATGCACAAATGCAATCTTGGCTGTTGAATTCAGTCCTCTACTCACAGCTCCGTCATGGTGCTTATCACTGGCTTATCACCTTCAATGCCTGTAGAGATGTAGAAACCAAGCCTCAGGGAAGGCCCGGGCCAAGAGCTAGGCAGGTGCTCTCTTTCACCCTGAGGGCCTGGCTGGCAAATGTCCTGGCATTGGAGGGTCTAGGAGTTACCGCCCTGTCCCTACCTGGGCAATCAGCACCTGGCCAGGCACTGGGGGAAGTGCGAGGTAGCTGGCCATTTGGGTTCCAGTTCCCTCCCTGCCCTGACTGTCCGGTTCACCAATCTTCATACTTTTGATCTAAATTTCTGGGTGGCAAACAGGGGACAAGGAGCCCTTCTGAAAGTTTTTCTTTCTCCCTGGCCCTGTCTCCACTGGACTCTTCTGCAATCTCGAAGCAGCCCGGCCCAGGGCAGGTGAAAGCCCAGAGGGGAGTTCTGGGCGAACAGGGGCCAGTTGACATCAGTTCAACCTCTCTGGGACCCCGGACTGGATCAGGTGAGTTGCCCAATTAATGCTCCCAGGAGGGAGGATTAGTTCTCAATAAATCACAGCTGTTGTACATGTGCTTGATGCCGGCCAGGCCATGGACTCTCGCCTCCCCCAGGCTTTTGCTGTGTCTAACCATCACCCTCAAGCCCTGTTCTTTACCCTGACTCCTTCCTTCCATTTGCCCTCTACTCTCAATTTCCACCTTCATACCGTGTCCCATTGCAACTCGTGAATTTTCCAGCAGGCCTTTTCTCTTTTCCTTCATTTTTCTTTGTCTTGAAGGAAATACGACATTCCTCCCTGCACCCGCTGTCCCATCTTCATCCCCCTGACCACCACTCCTATGTTCCTCATGCCACCTGTTTCACAACCCACTTCCAGCTGGTTTTCCCCATCCCCCATCCTCACCCTAGACACTCTTGCCCTGCACAGAGGAGTGGTGGGATCAAGAAAATGCCCAGCTTCTGGGAGCAGGCCTGCCTTCAGGCCTACTGCCCAGTCAGGATGGGGCAGCCAGGGACTGCATTCTGGGGACATGGAGTTTGGTGATGTCTCATTCAGCCTGGCAAGAGGCTCAGAAAGCAAGACCACATGTCTGCCACAGCTGTGCCGTCAGGTTCACTCCCTTTTGTCCTTTAGCAAGGCATGCCAGAGGGCAGAGGATAGTGCGGAAGGCCCAGGCCTGCGGCAGCTCTGAAGTGAAAACTAGGTGTTGTCAAGGGCCTGGCTGGGATGCTGGTGTGACTTTGGGTATCTTTCTGTGTCAGGGTCAAACAGAGACAGCCCAAGGCCTGCCTCATTGGTCCTTCCTGCTGTGGGAGTTGTGTGGCTGTGCCACATCCTTAAATGTCAGGGGAACAGAGTTCAAAGAAGCACCATGTTACGTACCACGCCGTGTGTGTGTATGTGTGAGAGAGAGAGAGAGAGACGCGGGCGTGTGGCTATCCAGGCAGGTTGAAATATGTGAGTGTCTGCATGCGCATGCCTGTGTGAAAATGTCTTGAGTGTCCGGGTTCGTTTTCAGGTGTCTAATGATGTGGGCATTTGGAGTCTTTGCTAAAGTGTGGGTGCAAATCAGCAAGTGAGCCTAAACTGTCCTTTGCGTGTATTGATGTCCAGATGAGTGCGTGAGTGTTTCATATATTTTTCCCCAGAGAGACCTGTAGACATTGGGCTGGGCCTGGTCTGAAGGAAGTTTATCAAAAGGGAGGGGAATCATCTCAGTCTTATTGTGAGAGTTTGCTGGGTGGCAGGCAATGGCTGGACTCTGTGGGGAACATGTCAGGATGTGTGTAACTATCAGGTCATGACGTCGTGGATCTGAAACCGATAGAAACTTGGACTCTGTTCCTGCTTCAATCAAGGATCTCCATTTCAAACAGACCAGGAATCGAATTCAAGAAATCTGTTCGAACGAACCTCCACCCACACTGCAGCACAGCCCGGGATCATGCAGTTGGATTTTTGTACGCTGCAGGCCGACGGCCACCGCGGGGCCCACAGCCTGCTCCTGCTTGCTGACCCTCTCAGGTTAAGGGCAAATCCACAACAGAACTAAACCCTCTGTGGCCAACAGGAGGGAGCCCTGCATGGCCTTTGGGGCCCAAGGAGGCCCAGTCCACCTGAGGCCAAAGCTTGGTCCAGGGCCCTGATAGTTGAGGAGGGGGCCTGGCTGTGGCTCTTGTCACATGCTTTTCTCCATAGTGCATACAGAACTTTTCCTTTGATCTGAGGTAACCTCAGGCTTCATTCTAGCTTTTCCCTCATAATGCTTTGGTGAATTTCAGGTGATTGTGGGAACACGGTTGTCCGAGATGCCCGATATTTCTAGTGGCCAGCCTTGAATTTCAAGCATTCTCAATGCGTCAGCTGTGGGCAGGAAGACTCTGCATCACCCATCATTATCCAATCGATCCTCTAGGCCCCTTTCACCCTCCCCGACCCCATTCTCATCTAATCCTTGACTCGCAGTTGCCCTTGAACCACTTACAAGGCTTTGCTTTACAGAATCAGAGCATCCTGGATTGTTCCTGATGGATTCAGGATTGTTTCCGGGAGGAATCATAGCAGAGTTGCAGACAGAGGCAGAAACTCTGACAGGACAGGTATATCCAACTGTTGGGAACTGTCTGGGTCCTGGGAGCCATATTTCACTCGACTCCCAGGAGACATGTGCTTCCCCGGTACCCTTTGTCCACGATGGGAATGTTGATTTTTCCACAAATCTTACTTTTTTTTGATCAACTATTGAGAAAAGAAGCATTGAGTCAGCATGACAGCTTTCTTTTCGTGACTCCATTCTGGGCTACCTGATCTGGAAAGTATTAGTCTATAACTCCTCTGGCCCTTTAGAAGCCGCCTTCTCACTGAGAGTCAAACCCCTGCTTTTCGAGTTCATCTCCTTTTCAAATCAGGGGATTCATGTCTTCCACATGGTCCCATGAAACAGTCATGCGCCCAATTTGCCAGTCATTTTCAACTTCCTTTCACCATCCACCAATGTTTTCTGCTACCATCTCTGCGAGCCAATGGAAAACCATCTCTTTAAGTTCTCACAGCAATCCAGTTTGTATCTGGTTCTATTGACACCAGAATGTCCGACTTGGCCTTGGCGCCACAAACCCTCCTGCGGTCTCATTTGTAGTAAATGAAACCAAGCTGATATGCGTGGCTTAGAATCTTAGGAAAATGTCAGGTATACTAACTCATTCGCCAATAGTCATTTAGTCCATTGCAAGCTGAGCACCAGCTAATGGTGTTTGACAGTCACCCTGGAGCTGACCCCGTTTACACAGACAGTTGTTCTCCCGCTGCTCTGAGATTCTGGTCATCCCTTGTCTGTTGTTTAAGCCTGAGAATTCGCTTTTGCTTGTTTTTGTTTAAAATTAGACGTTCTTAACCTTGGCAGCATGGCCCAGAGGGAATCACGACAGGGTTTTGTGACCACCCTTCAGGAAACACGTGCCCATCAAGAGACTGGCCTGTATAAACCACAGGGAGATCATGCGAAAGTTGAGGATGTCGAAGATCTCTATTCGGAATAATGAATGCATATCACTTGATAAAATTCATATAATCACAGTGAAAATATTAGTCTGTGTGTAACAGAAGGTGACTGAGACAGCCTTCTAACTGACCTCCAGTCAAATGTTGTGTCCACATTACAAAACTTACTTGAGGTCAATGATATATGCAGCCAGACAATGATCGTTAATTTGTCTCAGGTTTGACTGTTGTCAGGAAACCTGCTTTAAGGCATTGGAGGCAGCGGTGGCACTTTGGCTGCATTGAAAATTGTGCTGTGCGGAAGTGACTGGATAGCAGTGGAAACATCAGCCGCTATTTTGCTGTACTGTAGGAAAAATGCTGAGTTATTGTAAGGATACCTCTTCATAGTGATAAAAATAGCTGCCTCAGCATTCCTCTATAGCAAAGCTCAGACTGCAAATTCTAAGAGGGACTGGCTTAATGACCACGGAGAGAAAGCTGAGGTATTGACATTGAAGCAGTTCCTTCATTGTGTTCTGAAAACCCTTGGGTTAGGCCAGCAGAGGAAATGAGGTGGAAGTCACCTGAAAATACCGTAACAAGAACTAGGAAATCTCGTGGCATTCACATGGCGTCCTCGGAAATCTCGAGAATCACGTGACCATCAAGAGACTGGTTGGAGGGCATCACAAGGAGATCAAATAACATTGGGTTGATAGTGTGGCACTCACTTTTCAGATCAAGTAACATCGAGGTGATAGTGTGGCACTCATTTCTATATTCCTTGGTAAAATTCACATAAACACTGAGAAAAGAAGAGTCCGTGTGTAACAGAGTGTGGCTGAGACAGCCACCTCACTGTCCTTCAATCAACGGGTAATGTCTGCATGAAAAGACTTGCTTGAGGACAGCGGTGTAGGCTACCAGACAATGATCGTTAGGTAACTGGCTTGAAGTTTTGACTGTGGTCAGGCAATCTGCTTGTATGCAATGGGAGTGGCTGTCGCACATTAATGCCCTTGAAATTTGGAAGCTGATTCTGCTTGAGGAAGCTACTTTAGAGTGGTGGAAACAGCAGCTGCCATTTTGCTGTAAAAATGCTGAGTCATTGTAAGCATAACTCCTAACAGCTTCAAGTGCGATTCCCGCACTATTCTTGGATGCAGACCTCACGCCACTACTGTCCAGAGGGAATTGCTTAATGGCCAGTGCATCAAAGCTGAAATATTGAAACTGAAGCAGCTCATGAGATGTGTTTTGAAAACACTTGGTTGAGCATAGGGGGAGAGGAATGGGGTGGAAGTTGCCTGAAATTCACGTAACAAACATGGGAATCATGCTGCGGTCACGTGAACACCTCACAGGATTCACATGGGGTAAAGGAGAGCCCCGTGGGAATCACGTGTCTATCAGGTGACTAGCCTTGTTGCTGAGGGCATAAGTCTTCTCTCTATTTCTTCTAATGAACCAGGCTTGTGTGCGTGGGAAACGTTTTCCACTTGAGTTTACCTTGAAAAAGAGACCGGCATGGGGTCATGTATTCAAATACCCAATCTACTTCTCTTGATCTGGGCGGATGATTGGGTCCTGGACCACGGACTTCTATCGACTTTTTTTTTTTTTCTACCAAGACTGTCTTGTTACCATGGACCAAATCATCCAATAATGTTCCCTTTATTTCGAAAAAGTGCTCTAGATTATTTGGGCCAAGTTCTCCACTCTGCTTCCTGGAAATAGAAACAATGCTTGATTGTGCTTGCAAGCTCCCCAAATGAGTTCCTGAGAAAAATGTCCAGGCTTTGTGCTGAGTTTCTAAGTGCCCACACTACCTTCTCTTACCAAGGTCAACTTTCAATAATTGGTGAAAGGGAAACATTGGTGATGTGGGACAGGTTGTGCTAAATAGATTGTTGGGATGACACAAGTTTGGTGCCACTGACTAAAATTTCGATCATAAATGCATTAAAGGGATTACAGTCTGGTATCATGAACAGAGTCCTCCAGTTTTCCTCCTCTTAGGAGATGACATCTTGATTCTGTGGGCCAAGGTCTAAATAAGAGTTTCTGGTATCAGGGACCAAGCTGGGTGTTGTGGGTCTAGTTTTACAGTCTGGTCTTTGTTACTAATTGGATGGTCTTGACTTTGTGGGCCTGGGGCTGCCAACTAGTTCCTTTTAGGAGATCCAGGCTTGGTGCTGATTTCCACAGTCTCCATTCTAGTTTCTCTTCCATAAAGTAGGCTTGTTGCTGTGGGCCTAGGTCTCTAGGCAACACTCCTTCAGAGAGGACCAGCTTAGAAATGTGCGCCCAGGCCACCTACTCAGTCTCTGTTAGGAAAAAAGGAAGAAATGTTGTGGGCCAATTTCTCAGCTCTACTTCCAGGAAATAGGGGAAAGGTTTGGAATTGGAAGCTAAGGTTAGCACTCTGGTTCCTGATTAGAAATCCAGGCAGGAGACAAGGTCCTAGGTCTTGAGTTAAGATTCTTTTACCTGACGACAAACTTTCTAAAAGTTTTTAGAAAGGACAGGCTTAGTGCTATGGATCCAAGTCTCCATTGTACTTATTGTTAGGAAAAGACAGGCTTTGTGCCTTGGGCCCGTGTCACAAATCCACACTATTTCAAGGGAAGACAGTGTTGCTGGTATGAACGGAGGCCTCCATTCTTCCTTCTGTTCAGAGAAGACAGCTTTTTTGTGGGCCACACACTGCATGTATGTTTCTGTTCACAGTGGCTGCTTTGGGTATAATGTGAGTAGTTGTTTCATCTAGTCTGTTATAAATTAGGTGGTCTTGACCTTGGGAGCCTGGACCTGCATTCTAGGTCCTGTGAAGATATTCCAGGGTTGGTGTCACAGGCCTAAGTCTCCATTCGTTTCCCTTTCTTAAAGACAGACTTGTTGCTGTGGGCCTAGGATACCACTCAACAAACGTTCAGGGAGGACACACTTAGAACTGGGGGCCCAGGCCACCACTTCAGTCTCTGTTAGGAAAAGATAGTAGCTGTAGGCTGAGGTCTCAGCTCAACCTCATGGAATAGGTGAAGTGATTGGAATTGTAAGCCAAAGTCACCATGTTTGCTCCCAACAGAAATTCTGGGCATGGAGTCAAGGTTCTAGTTCTCCAAGAAAGTTATTTTTACCAGAGGAATGGCTGGCCTTGTGGTATAAGGTCTCCAATCTACTTATTTCCAATGAGGACAGGTTTGGTGGTTTTAGACCAGTTTTAGACCCGTTGTATTAGTGTTAGGAAGCAACTGGCTTTGTGTCATGAGCACAGGTCTCCAGTTTACATCATTTGAAGGGATAAATAGTACTATTAACATGAACTGAAGACTAATTTCTTTTTTGTAAGAGTAGACAGCTTTGATCTGTGGCCATGCACTGCACATTAATTTCAGTCACAGGATCTAGGATGTTGGAAGTGTGAGTAGGTCTTTAGCCTAGTTTGTTCAAAATTAGACAGCATTAACCTTGGGAGCATGGCCCCGCTAGAATCATGACAGGATATCATGACTGCCCCATAGGAATCATGTGCCCATCAACAGATTGGTCTGTATGAAACACAGAGATCATGTGACAGATGGGGATGATGAGGTGCTCACTTTGGAATGATGAATGCATATCACTTGATAAAATTCACATAAATACAGAGAAAATATTAGTCTGTGTGTAACAGAAGGTGGCCAAGATAGCCTCTTAATTGACCTCCATTCAAATGTCGTGTCCACATTACAAAACTTACTTGAGGTCAACAGTACATGCGGACAGACAAAGATTGTTAATTCACCTCAGGTTGTCTGTTGTTTTTTTTTGCCTGTTTTATGACTTTGGAGGCGGCGGTCACACATTGGCTGCGTTGAAAATTGGAGGCTGAGTGTGCAGTGAGGAAGCGACAGGATATGGTGGAAACAATAACCACCATTTTCCTGTTGTGGAGAAAAAATGCTAAGTCATTGTAAGAATACATCTTCATTGCGGAAAGAATGGCTGCCTCAGTATTCCTCTATAGCAATCCTCAGACTACAAATTCTGAGAGGAACTGCTTTAATGACCATGGAAAGAAAGATGAGGTATTGACATTGAGGTAGTTCTTTCAACGTGTTCTGAAAACCCTTGCTTTAGGCCAGCAGATGAAAATGACATGGAAGTCACATGAAAATCTCATAGCAAGAACTCACGATTCTCGCGGTATTCTTTTGGCTGCCCTGTGGTAATCACATGACTACCAAGAGACTGGCCTGAGCGCATCACAGGGAGATCACATGACGTTGGAGTGATGGTGTGGCACACTCTTTTGAGTTACTCTTCTACATTCATTAGTAAAATTCAAATAAACACTGAGAAAAGGAGAGTCCTTGTGTAACAGAGCATGGCTGAGACAGCCACTTCACTGCCCTTCAATCGAAAGGTCAAGTCAGCATGAGAAGACTTGCAGGAAAACAGCGGTGTAGGCTACTGGACAATGATCATTGGATAACTGGCCTGAGGTTTCATCTGTGGTCGGGCAACCTGCTTGAAGGTAATGGGAACAGATGTCGCACATTAACTGCTCTGAAATTTCAAGGTTGAGTCTGCTCGAGGAAGCTACTTTACAGTGGTGGAAACAGCAGCCATCATCTTGCTATATTGTAGCACAAGTGCTGAGTCATTGTTAGCATAACTCCTAACGGCTTCTGGTGCGACTCCCACAGTATTCTTGCATGCGGACCTTAGGCCACTATTGTCGCAAGGGAATTCTTTAATGGCCAATGCATCAAAGATGAAATATTGAAAATGAAGAGTTTATGAGATATGTTTTGAAAACTCTTTTTTGAGGATAAGGAAAGAGGAATAAGGTGGAAGTCACCTGAAAATCATGTAGCAATCACTAGGGAATCACAAGGCGGTCACATAAACACCTTGCAGGATTCACATGGGGTCATGGAAGACCCCATGAGAATCGAGTGTCTACCAGGTGACTAGTCTTGTTGCTGAGGGTGTAGGTTTTCAGTCTACTTCTTAGAATGTACCAGGTTTGAGTGTGTGGGAAACATTTTCCACTCGCGTTTACCTTGAAAATCAGACCGGCATGGTGTCGTGTTATCAAACAACCACTCTACTTCCCTTAATCCAGGCAGAGGACTGGTTCCTGGGCCATGGTCTTCTATCAACTTTTTTTTTTTTCTACCAAGACATTCTTGTAGTGTGCCAAGTCCTCCACCTAAGGTTCTGTTAAGGAAAGTTAGGCTAGATTCTGTGGGCCAAGTTCTCCACTCTACTTCCTGGAAATAGGAACAATGCTTGGCCATGCTTCCAAGCTCCCCAGTCAAGTTCCAGAAAGAAGAGTCCATGCTTTGGACCAAGTACCTAAGTGCCCACACTACCTTCTCTTACCAGGGGAAAGGCTTAGTGCTATAGGGTATGGTCACCTTTTCATAATTGGCAAAAGGGAAAATTGGTGATGTGGGACCAGGTTGTGCTGAATGCACCGTAAGGATGATACAAGGTTGGTGCCATTGGACCAAATTTCTATCGTAAATGCTTTAAAGGGAGAACATTCTTGGGGCCATGAACCAAGTCCTATGTTCCACCTCTGCCTAGAAGCTGACAGCTTGGTTTTGTGGGCAAATGTATCCCCAATAATTACTGGTAGCAGAGGACAGGCTGGGTGTTGTGAGCCTAGGTCTTCAGTCGGGAGGTTGTTACCAATTGGATGGTCTTGACCTTGTGGGCCTGGGTCTGCCAACTAGTTCCTTTTAGGATGTCCAGGCTTGGTGCCAATTTTCAGTCTCTGTTCTAGTTTCTCTTCCATAAAGAAGGCTTGTTGCTGTTGGCCTGGGACCAAAGGCGACATTCTTTCATAGAGGACAGGCTTGCCCATGCCACCATTTCAGTCTCTATTAGAGCAAGGCAGAAGAAATGCTGTAGGCCAATTTCTCAGCTCTACTTCCTTGGAACAGTGATAGGCATTGGAACTGTAAACCAAAGTCAGCACTCTGGTTCCTGATTAGAAATACAAGCAGGAGACAAAGTCCTAGGTCTCGAGTTAAGATTTTTTTACCTGAGGACAGGCTTGCCCTGTGGGTTAAGGTCTCCTATCTACTAGTTTTTAGAGATGACAGGCTTAGTGGAAAGCGTTCCAGTCTCCCTAGTCCTTATTATTAGGAAAAGACAGGCTTTGTGCCTTGAGCCCGTGTCATTCCACATTCTTTCAAGGGAAGACAGTGTTGCTGGTATGACTGGAGGCCTCCATTCTTCCTTTTATTCAGAGAAGACTAGTATTTTTGTGGGCCATACACTCCACATGAGTTTCTCTTCACATGGGCTACTTTGGGTTTAGTGTGAGTAGTTGTTTCGTCTAGTCTCTTATAAATTAGATGGTCTTGACCTTGGGAGCCTGGGTCTGCATTCTAGTTTCTGTGAGGAGAGTCCAGATTTGGTGTCACTAGCCTAAGTCTCCATTCTAGTTTATCTTGCTTAAAGACCGACTTGTTGCTGTGGGCCTAGAAAACCACTCGACATTCATTTAGGGAGGACTGGCTTAGAACTGGGGGCCCAGCTCACCATTTCAGTCTCTGGTAGGAAAAAACAGAAGAAATGTCGAGGTCTCAGCTCTACCACTTGCAATAGGTGAATGGATTGGAAGTGCAAACCAAAGTTGCACTTTGGAAGTGCAAAGAAGACAGTGCAAACCACTGTCTTCCCTTGAAAGAATGTGGAATGACTGTCACTCCTAACAGAAAGTCCAAGCCTGGAGCCAAGGTTCTAGTTCTTCAAGAAAGATATTCTTACCGGAGGAAAGGTTGGCCTTGCGGTTTAAGATCTTCAATCTACTAATTTTGAACAAGGACAAGCTTGATGGCTTTAGACCAGGGCCCCATTGTATTAGTGTTAGGAAGCAACTGGCTTTGCGTCACAGGCCATGGTCTCTAGTCTACATCATTTGAAGGGAGAACAGTACTATTAACATGAAAGGAGTTCTCCCTTCTTTTCTGTAAGAATAGACATCTTTGATCAGTGGGCCATGTACTGCACATTAGTTTCTGTCACAGGGTCTAGGTTGTTGGTTGAGTGCGTACATCTTTAGCCTAGTCTGTTCAAAATTAGACGGTGTTATCCTTGGGAGCATGGCCCTGCAGATGGCAGGACTGGATCACATGACTTCCCCATGGGAATTACGTGCCCATCAGGAGAGTCGCCTGTATGAAACACAGGGAGATCATGTGACAGATGAGGATGATGTAGTGCTCCCTTTGGAATGATGAGTGCATATCACTTGATAAAATTCACATAAACACTGAGAAATCATTAGTCTGTGTGTAACAGAGGTGGCCAAGACAGCATCCTCAGTGACCTCCAATTGAATGTCATGTCCACATTACAAAACTTACTTGAGGTCAATGATATATGGCGGCCAGACTATGATTGTTAATTCGCCTCAGGTTTTGTCTGTTGTCAGGAAACCTGCTTTATGGCAGTGGAGGTGTGTTAAAAATTGGAGGTCGAGTGTGCTGTGAGGAAGTGATTGGATAGTGGTGGAAACAGCTGCCATTTGGTTGTATTGTAGAAAAACTGCTGAGTCATTGTGAGGGTACTTCTTCATGGTGGAAAGAACAGCTGCCTCAGAATTCCTCTATGGCAGACCTCAGACTACAAATTCTGAGAGGGACTGGCTTAATGACCATGGAAAGAAATCTGAAGTATTGACATTGAGGTAGATCCTTCAAAGTGTTCTGAAAACTTGATTTAGGACTTCAGGTGGAAGTCACCTGAAAATCTCGTAGCGAGGACTCGTGATTGTTGCGGTATTCACATGGCTCCTCCGCGGGAATCACATGACCATCAAGGGACTGGCCTGAGGGCATCACAGGGAGATTATGCGGAATTGGGGTGATGGTGTGGTACTCACTTTTGAGTTGCCTTTCTACATTTCTTGGTAAAATTCACATAAACACTGATAAAAGGATAGTCCATTTGTAATAGAGCGTGTCAGACACAACCACCTCACTGCTCTTCAATCAAAAGGTCATTCTCCATAAGAAGACTTGTGAGAAGACAGTGGTGTCAGCTTCTAGACAATTGTCATTAGAAATCTGGCCTGAGGTTTTGTCTGTGTTCAGACAACCTGCTTGAAGGCTGTCACACACTAACCACATTGAAATTTGGAGTCTGAGGCTGCTCGAAGAAGCTACTTTGGAGCGGTGGAAACAGCAGCCACCATTTTGCTGTATGGTAGCAAAAGTGCTGAGTCATTATGAGCATAAATCTTAACAACTCCAGTTTTGACTCCTACGCTCTTCTTGGATGTGGACCTTAGCCCACTACTGTTGAGAGGGAATTGCTTAACGGCCAATGCATCAAAGCTGAAATTTTGAAAATGAAGTTATGAGGCATATTTTCCAAGTACTTGGTTGAGGAAATGGCAAGAGGAATAAGGTGGAAGTTACCTGAAAATCATGTAGCAAAGGATATCTTTGGAAACATGGAAAAGTAGGAGACGTCCCCAGATCTCTTTCCTTAAAACAACAATAAGCTGACTATCTAAAACTCAACAAAAGAATATCAAAGCTCCAAAACTGCACACCAGCATGTCTGAGTGTGTGATTTGCACATGAGAGCAACCACAGATAATAATCCCAGGTTTTGAATGGCGGATTGGGAGAAATGAAGAAGCTGCCTATTGCAGCCACCAGAGCTACCTGTAGGAGGAGGGGGAGGGAAAAAGGAGTGGTGAATTCCCTGAACAGCCCTGTCTGGGAAAGCTGTGAGCTCTCCACGGCCGGTGGCAGGGCCCAGTCATCAGGGCAGAAGGCAGAGATGCGGGTCGGCAGAAAAACAACAGTTGATTTTTTACCAGTTGCGGCTGCAAAACTGAGGCTGAGCTGTAGCCCAAACCCCCAACTCAGAAGGCCCCTTCCCCCATACTCAGAGACCAAACACTGCAGAGCCCCAGGAGAATCTGAGCAAATGCTACCAAACTGTTGCTAACACTGACAGAGACTGAAAATGAGAATAGTGAGTGCGATTAAATATCTATTAGAAAATAAAAAGGCATTTTTAAGGCTTTATATAAAGCAGAGATTTAAGAGGCTTAGATGCCACCTACTAGAAACCAAAGGAAAAGGGCCTTCCTTGCAGCAGGCTAAAGAGAGACCTTCATATAATAAATCTTCTTTCTGGAAAAAAAGCAGAATATTTCCATTAATGCCCAGACAAAGAAATCATCCTTTAGACACCATGAACAACCATGGTGAAAAAGCATCTCAGAAAGAAAGAGAAAAATCTTCAGAAAATAAGCTTACAGATATGGAAATATGCAATTTAAATGATAGAATTCAAGATGGTACTTCTGAAAAAAACTCACTGAATTCCAAAATGTGTCATACCAACAATTTCAGAAATTAAAAAAAAAAAAAACACCTAGATGAGCAGAGCAAGGAGATTGAAACCCTCAAAAAGAACCAAATAGAACTTCTGGAGATGAAGAACACACTGCAAGAGTTGAAAAATAAAATAGCAAGCTTGGGAAATAGAGTTGACCAAATGGAAGAAATGATCAGTTATATCGAAGACAGAAATCTAGAAATAAATCAAAGGAAAAAGAGAAGAACTGAAGAATGAAAAATAATGAAAGAGAAATTCAAGAACTAGCTGATACCATCAGGAGAGGAAACATAAGAATAATGGGCATTATTGAAGGTGAGGAAAAGGAGCAGGGACTAGAAAGCATTTTCAGACAAATAGTGGACGAGCATTTCTCATATCTAAGGAATGAGCTGGAGCTTGAAATTCAAAAAGTCAACAGAACACCCAATTATCTCAACCCAAAAAGGCCTTTACCAGGACACATTGTATTAAAATTATCAAAAATCAGTGACAAAGACAGAATTCTCAGGACAGCCAGGGAGAAGAAAATGGTAGCTTATAAAGGAAAGCCCATTAGATTATCCTCACATTTCTCAGTGCAAACCTTACAAGCCAGAAAGGAATGGAATCAAATATTTAAACTATTAAGTGAAAGGAACTACCAGCCTAGAATAACGTATCTAGGTAAGTTCTCCCTTAGATATGAAAGATAAATTAAGACCTTTCCAGATATAGAAAAATTAAGAGAATTCTCCACTATGAGACCTGCACTACAGGAAATACTGGTAGGGGTAAGCTCACCTAAACAAAATGACACACACACAAAAAATACATAACTATGAGTAAAGTGATTATCAGGCAAATAGAAGCAGAGGAGTCCAAGAAGAGAATTATTATAACAAGATAGTAATGAACGTTCAGCATACATAAGGACAAATTGAGATAACAATGACTGAAAAGGGGAGGATTCAAAGATCCAATGTCGCAAAGGGAAAAGAAAATGTATGACTGTATATACGTGTGTGTGTGTGTGTGTGTATAAATATATATAAATAAATGTATGACTGTATATATGTAAAAAA
>NW_006433384.1:0-41288 GCF_000325575.1 Pteropus alecto | reverse complement strand
GCACCAAGAAGACATAACACTTATTAATATCTATGCTCCCAATCAGGGAGCCCCAAAATATGTAAAGCAATTACTAACAGAACTAAAGGGAGAAATGGACCAAAACACTATCGTAGTAGGGGACATAAATACCCCACTGTCGGATTTGGACAGATCATCCAAACAGAAAATCAATCAGGAAATAACATCCTTACACGACACATTAGACCAACTGGATATAATTGACATATTCCATCCCAAAATTGCTGCTTATACATTCTTCTCTGGAACATTCTCAAGAATCGACCACATACTGGGACACAGAAATAGCCTCAACAAATATAAGAGGGTTGAGATCATACCAACCATATTCTCTGATCATAATGCTTTAAAGCCAGATCAACTGCAAAAAGAAATCAGGAAGAACCACAAATACATGAAGATTAAAAAACATGCTACTGAAGAATAACTGGGTCAGAGAAGAAATAAAAAGAGAGATCAAGAGATATATGGAAATGAATGATAATGATAGTACAGCCTATCAAAAGTTTTGGGACATGGCAAAAGCAGTCATAAGAGAAAAGTCCATATCATTACAGGCCTATCTCCAAAACCCAGAATGAGCTCAAATAAACAACCTAACGCTTCATCTTAAAAATCTAGAAAAGGAAGAATAAATTAGGCTTAAAGTTAGCAGAAGGAAAGAAATCGTCAAAATTAGAGCAAAAATAAGTGAAATCGAAAACAAACGAACAAAAAATAAATAAAAATAAGTAAATACAGAAGAAGAAGTGGAAAAAATAATTCCTTTTGCAATTTCAACAAAAAGAATAAAATACCTAGGAATAAATTGAACGAAACATGTGAAGGACCTATAAAATGAAAACTACAAGACTCTATTAAAAGAAATCGAAGAAGATATGAAGAAATGGAAAGATATTTCGTGTTCTTGGATTGGAAGAATCATAGTTAAAATGATCATATTACCTAAAGCATTATACAGATTTAATGCAATCCCCATCAAACCCCCCTGGCCTTTTTTAAAGAAATAGAACAAAAAATCATCAGATTTATATGGAAACACAAAAGGCCATGAATTGCCTAAGCCATCCTGAGAAAAAAGAACGAGGCTGGAGGCATCATTCTGCCCAACTTCAAATTATACTACAAAGTGACAATAATCAAAGCGTCATGGTATTGGCAAGAAAATAGACACATGGACCAGTGGGACAGAATCGAGAGTCTAGAAGTAAACCCATATTTAAACGGGCAAATGATTTTCGACAAAAAAGCCAAGAACATACAGTGGAGAAAGTGAAGCAAGCCTCTTCAATAAATGGTGCTGGGAAAACTGAAAGGCCACTTGCAAAAGAATAAAACTAAACTGTTGTCCATCACCACACACCAAAATTAACTCAACATGGATTAAGGACCTGAATATAAGACCTGAAACAATAAAATGCATAGAAGAAAACATAGGAACTAAACTCAAGGACCTTGGACTTAAAGAGGATTTTATGAATTTGACCTCAAAAGCAAGGGAAGTAAAAGCTAAAATAAATGAATGGGACTACATCAAACTAAAAAGCTTCTGCTCAGCAAAAGAAACCATCAACAAAGTAAAGAGACAACCATCCAAATGGGAAAATATATTTGCAGGCAACACCTCAGATAAGGGCCTAATATCCAAAATATACAAATAACTCATACAATTCTATAACAACAACAAAAAAATGACAAACGATCCAATAAAAAATGGGCAGAGGACCTGAACAGACACTTCTCCCTAGAAGACATACAAATGGCCTACAAACATACAAAAAGATGCAAATCAAAACTACAATGAGATATCATCTCACACTGTTAGAATGGCTATAATCAACAGGACAAGTAATAACAAATGCTGGAGAGGATGTGGAGAAAAAGGAACCCTCATTCACTGCTGGTGGGACTGCAAATTGGTACAGCTACTATGGAAAACAGTATGGAAGTTCCTCAAAAAATTAAGAATTGATCTACCATGTGATCCAGCAATCCCTCTACTGGGTATTTACTCCAAAGACTTGAAAGCTCATATCCAAAAAAGCTATTTGCACACTGATGTTGATTGCATTATTCACAGTGGCTAGAACATAGAAGCAACCGAAGTGTCCTACACTAGATGATTGTCTAAAGAAGCTGTGGTACATATATACAATGGAATATTACTCAGACATAAGAAGAGATGAAATACTGCCATTTGCGACAACATGGATGGACCTCGAGATAATCATGCTAAGCAAAATAAGCCAGACTGAAAAAGTTGAAAATCACATGATTTCACTCATATGTGGGATATAAGCCTAAAAGCAACAAATGAATAGGACAAAGAAATAGAGACTCAGGGACATGGACTATAGACTAATGGTTATCAGAGGATAGGGTGTGGGGGAGTAGAGTATGGTAGACGCTTAAAGGGGGTCAAATCTAGGGAGGTAGGTGGAGGGTGAAGTGGGTAAAGGGGATCAAAGATATGGTAGTTGAAAGAAACTGGACTTTGGGTGGTAAACACACAATAGAATGTACAGATGTCAATTATAATGTATACCTGAAAATTATATAATTGTATTAACCAATGTTACCCCAATGAACTTCATATAAATAAATAAAAGAAAACTAATTTAGTAGATGAAAGTGGTGGGGAAAATGACTGTGAGACCTGATTTAGCACCATGAATCTCCAAACACTCACCGTTAATGTCTGGAGATGAATAATGAAAATACACAAATAACCGAGTTAGACAGCAGAGGAGTGCCAATTTGTTAATTAAAAATAAGAATTTTTTGTTCTGGTGACAGAGTATACAGCACATTCATTTCCTATAGACACTCTTAGATGACAAGTCATCAAAATAATCATCAAAATAATTTTCTGTATTTCCCGAGAGATCTCTCTATACTTTGAAGTGAAAAAATTGAATTCCATATGGTCATGATTTATAGTTCTTTACGAAGACTCTTATATGAGACCAGATTGATCTCTCCTCAGCCCTCTCGCATGCCTTGCTGAAGGATGAAAGGGAGTGTGCCTGGTGACATGGTTGGAACAAAGACCTGTGGTCTCACATTCTGAGCTGCTTTCCAGGTTGAATGAGACATCATCAAACTCCATGTCCAGTCCCTGGCTGCCCCACCCTGGCTGGGCAGTGGGCCTGAAGGCAGGCCTGTTCCCAGAGCTGGGCACTTTCTTGTGTCCTACAGCCCTTCTGTGGAGGGCAGGAGTATCTAGGATGAGGCTATGAGATTGGGGAAAACCGGCCAGAAGTGGGCTGTGAAAAAGGTAGGGTAAGGAACATAGGAGTGAGTGGTTATGGGAAGATAAAGATAGGAGAATGGGTGAGCAGAGGAATGTAGAATTGTCTGCGACAGTCAAAGAAAAATGAAGGAAAGTTGAAATGGCCTGCTGGAAAATTCACATGAGCTGGAATGGTTCAGGGCATGAAGGTGGAAGCTAGGAGTAGAAGGCAAATGGAAGGAGGAAGTCAAGGAAAAGAACAGGGCTTGTGGATGATGGTTAGACACAACAAAAGGCTGGGGGAGGGGAGAGTTCATGGCCTGGCTGGCAGCAAGTGCATGCACAACAACTGTGATTGATTGAGAGCTAATTCTCCCTCCAAGGAGCATTAATTGGGCAACTCATCTGAGCCAGTCCAGGCTCCCAGGGAGACTGAATTGATGTCAGCTGGCTCCTGCTCAGCCAGAGATCCCTTCTGGGCTTTCACTTACCCTGGGCCTTGCTGCTTTGAGACTGCAGAAGAGCCAAAGGCCAGGGAGAGGGAAAAACCTCCAAAGGGGAAGATGCCGTACAGAAAATGTGGCTCCTGGTCTCTTGTTTGTCAGCCCAGAGACTTGGAGCTAAAGCATGGATACTGGTGAACTGAACAGTCAGGGCAGGGAGAGAACTGGGACCCAAACGGTCGGCCCAGTGCCTGGCCAGGTGCTGATTTCCCAGTTGGGGGCAAGGCAGTGACTCCCAGAGCCTCTAAAGCTCGGACATTACCAGCCTGGCCCCCAGAGTGAAAGAGAGCACCTGGTCTGCTCTTGGCCTGGGTCTTCCCTGAGACTGTTTCTTCATCCCTGCTCACATTGAAGGCAGGAAGACAGTGATAAGCACCATGACAGCGCTGTGTGCAAAGGGCTGAATTCAAAAGCCAAGGTGCATTTGTGTGTCCTGAAGTTCAAATGAGTACTCAGTATTCCTGCCTACAGCTGAGACTCCATCAATAGCACACCGTGCTGTGGCCCCCCACAACTGAGTCATACCACCTCTTCCTCAGCCTCAGCCCAGGCCAGACCTGAGAAACATGGTGTGGACTCTCCACTGGCCCCAGTGTTCCTGGAGACCACATGAGGGCCAGTGCTCAGGACTTTTGCCTCGCCTCCTGCAAGAGGGCCAGCCATTAGCCGCCAGCCTACTGGGAGGCCCGGCTCACTTGAATATCTCTGGGAATTTTGGGTCACAGAATATCTCTGGGAATTTTGGGGCTGCATTTTCCTGGGATTCCAGCCTTTGTCACTCACTGGCAGAACACCTCACATTAACATGCTGTGACCCTGGCCCTCTCCACCGGTCCCCCAGCCCACCAAGAGAAGGGAAAGATGGCACTGAGAGAAACAGGGCCTTTCTGGTTTCACTGCCATGTGGACCTGGGACAGATGGCAAGACGTTAAGAAGCAAAACAAGCAAAAGCGATTTCTGAGGCTCAGACAACAGACCGGGGATGACTAGAGTCTCAGGGCGACGGGAGGACAACGGCATGTGTAAAGAGGGTCAGCGCCAGGGTGATGGTCAACCACCAGGTAGCTGGTATTGAGCATGCCACGGATTAAACGGCTTTTGGCTAATGAGTTAGCACACCTGACATTTTCCTAAAGTTCTGAAGCCACGTAATTCGCCTAGGTTTCACTGGCTACAAATCACGGATCACAGCAGGCTTCGGGGCTCCAACCACGAGTCTGGCTTTCTGGTGACGACACAGCTGTGGACAAACTGGATTGTTGTGTGTACTTGAGGGGATGGTTTTCCATTGAGTCACAGATTTGGTGGTAAAGGACATTGGAGGAAGGTGAGAGGAAGTTGAAAATGACTGACAGACCGGATGCATGACCGTTTCATGAGAACATGTGGAACACATGAATCCCCTGATTTGAAAAGGAGATGAACTCAAAATGAAGGGAATTGACTCTCAGCGGAAAGGTGGCTTCTCAAAGGCCAGAAGTGTTACAGCCTAATACTTTCTGGATTGGGTAGCCCTGAATGGAGACACGAAAAGAAGGTTGTTATGCTGAATCGATGCTTCTTTTCTCAATATTGGACCTCAAATGAAGCTTTGTGAAAAAATGAACATTCTGGTCAAGGACAAAGCGTACTGGGGAGGCACCTGTCTTCTATGAGTCAGGTGAAATCATGACTCCAGGGGATCCCCGCAATTCCCAACATTTGGATATTCCTGCCCTGTCAGATGAAAGGAAAGCTGTGATGCTGACTCTATGCTCCTTTTCTCAATATTTTATAAAAAGTGTAACTTTTTAGGAAAATGAACAGTCTCATCTAGGACAAAAGGTATTTGGGAGCACACATTATTTTATCCGTTTTTGGAATAATAGTTCTCTTTGTAAAATTGTACCCCAAGGTAAACTTGTCTCTCATAGTGAACCTTGATTATGGTTCCATGATCTAGGTTGTATTAGTTTAGACAAGTAATGTCCAGCTTCTGAAATTATATTATAGAGATCACATATAGTTGAAAATAACATTTCTTAAAATAAGCATCGGAATTCTTTTGACATAATATTGGTTAAGAAAGTGATGAATCATAACATCTATTTTAGTAATAAATAATATACAGCCATCACATCTTAAGACTAAAGGTTTTCTTGAGTTTGCATTATTCGAACAATTTCTGCTATACAGTATGAACTAGGTTTTATACGTTGCCTTTGTTTTTAAAAGCATGTAAATTAAAGTGTGTTAAAGTACAGACTTCTAATTTTGTCCTCCAGACTAAATACTTTTGCTCTATAATCCTGCATACATTTAATTCATTGGAAAAATTAATTTGTTTTTATTGCAAGTCAATTAGCTTTTTTGTATTGATGGGATAGAATTTAACACTTTCAAATAAGTGTCCGTGCTTATAAAGGCACATGTTTTCACTATAGACACCAGTGGAATTGTGGAAAAGGGCTTATCATTGGAGAGATATTGTATCATATTCCTGCTTTACTGGTAGTTTTTTTTTCTTTTTTTTTCTTTTAAATAAATGTATTTATTTAATTAGTTTGAAGTATACAATACATTGGTTAGACATCTATAATGTTCATAAAACGATCCCCCAGTCAGTTACTCAATTTCCTCGAGTTTTCACATCTGATAAATAATCCCTGACGGGATTATTGTGAAGATTAAATGAAAATATATGTACCTTATGCTAGTACAATGTCTGCCACCCCGTATGCAGTGCTCACCCTTCTGGAACCAGGCAGCCCAGTGATTAAAATATACATAATAAAATTATGCTTTATTTTCTTCTTGTTAATACATTTTTTAACTTGAATTTTTATTACTCTTTAAGTTGGTGGTTGTTGCTTTTGATTGTGGCGAGCTGTGATGTCCAGCAGTGCCACAGTGAAAATTCTTGTCTTATATCCTGGAGAAAACCCGTGCTTTACACAAGAGGAATATAGATATTGATTCCTATCAGGTTTTATAATACATGAAGGTTTTTGTTTTGATCTCTAAATACTGATGCAATATGAATTTATCAATGAGGTAGCCTTTCAATTCTAACTTAATCTTTTCTAAGTTAACATTGTGTTTATTTTAAGTTAATATAGTTAAAATGACAATTTTGTGTAAAGAATATCAATTTTAATAATGCTTTGAGGAATATTGGATCCGTTAAAAATGATAAAAACAAGCTTTGAAAAGTACAACATTATGGTTTGGGGTTTAAAATGCAACCAACTAATGATCTCAATGGTGAGAAGTAGACTAAAATTTAGTTTCTTACCAGATACTCTCTACTTTCTAATTTTGACACGTATCTGAGGTGATATTTTCAAAAAAATTCAGTGATATCCATGTCCATCAAAAGATGACTGATAAAGAAGACATGGTACGTATATATGGTGGACTATTACTCAGCCACACAATATGAAATTTTACCATTTGAGACAGCATGGATGAAACTAGAGGGCATTATGCTATGTGAAATAAGTCAGACTGAGAAAGACAAATAGCATGTGATTTCACTTCTATGTGGAATCTAAAGGACAAAACAAACAAACAAACAAACAAAACAGAAACAGACTTACAGATAGAGGACAAACTTATAGGTGCCAGAAGAAAGTTTGGGGTACAGGTGAAAAAGGTGAAGGGATTAAGAAGTACAGGTTAGTAGTTACAAAATAGTCATTAGTCACAAGGATGTAAAGTACAGCATAGAGTCTATAATCAATAATATTAAAATAATAATGTATGGTGCTTGGTACTAGACTTATTGGAGGGATCACTTCATAAGTTATATAAATATCTAAGCACTAGGCTGTATACCTGCAACTAATATAATATTGAATGTCAGCTGTAATTGAAAAAAAAATAACATGAAAATAAAAAAAAGGCTTTAAAATTTTTTTAAAGATTAAAGAATATGCATGTGTTCATGTGCACATATTATACATTATAGCTATAGAGTTAGTGTGTATACTCTCTTAGTTAGGTCAGGCTCCCCTAACAGAATATTACAGACTGGCTGTCTTACACAGCAGACATTTATTTTCTCACAGTTCTGGAGACTGGAAGTCTGAGATCAGGGCACTTACATACTCAGGTTCTTGTGAGGACTCTCTTCCAGGTTTACAGAATGCTGCCTTCTCACTTGTCCTCACTTAGAGGAAAGTGAGAGAGAGCAAGTAAGCGCTCTGGTGTCCCTTCTTGTAAGGACGGTTATCCTAAGATAAGGGCCCCACTCTCTTGGCCCATCTAAACCTAATACCCTGCTACAGGTCTGTCTTCAAATATTGTTCCAATGAGGGTTAGTGCTTCAATGTATGAATTTTATGGGGGAAACAATTCAGTCCATGCTGTGTGTGTGTGTGTATGTATCTTTAGAAAGTGAAGAATTTATTGAAAAAATAATGAAATTAAAGTTATTATAGTTTAGAATTGCTTCATAATTAGATATATGTGATAGAAAGATTGAGAATGCTCTCCTGAAAACATAGCAGAATTTTCTTTCACGATTGTTTTATTGCTGTCTCCAAGTAAAAACATTAGTGTACTTTTATTAGTATGTCAGGACTCACGGGAGATAGTTTTCTCACAATGGTTTACTTGTTCTGGGCATATCATTAAAAGGCAGCCAGTCATTCTATTCCAGATGTTTTCAAACATGGGTGGAAATGAAGAACTCTATGAAAAATACAATACACTGTGAACATAGAATAATAAAAGTTCACAGTACTGAGGAAGCATATTGGAGAAACATTTAACTGTGTCTGAACATGATCAGCATAGTTTTGAACTGTATTTCGAAGGGAAGTAGAGTTTAGCCACTCCACAGAAATGTGGAAGGATGTTCCAAAGTAAAGACTCAGCATATACAGAAGTATAAATAAGGAATATGGGAGAATGTACTGATTCCAGAATATTTTAGTAACTTAGTTTATCTAGAGCTAAATTGGAAGTTACATAACGATACAAATTGAGACTCAAGAAAAATGAAGATTTTATATAATAGACTTTATTATATTCTGGAATTTAGATTTCATTCCTCTGATAATTTCTCTGATAAAGCTACCTAAGAATTTAATGAATTTAGATTTCATTCCTCTGATAATTCCTCTGATAAAGCTACCTAAGAATTTTCCGAAAGAGCTGGTCTGGTGCTAAGATAATGTAGGAGGAGGTAGGTGATGCATCCAGGAATATTTACTACACTCAACCAATTAGTTTTCTCCTTTCATAAAATGTCTTTATAATATCTAAGCACTAATTTAATTATATAATATAAATATATCATATATGTAAGACATTGAGATGTAAACTATATTTAAAACAGTAAGAATTATTGATAATCTATTTTAAAGGCTATTTTCTTCATTATGTATATTATTACCAAATCCTTTCCTTTTTGGTTGACATGGTGACCTGTGGACTCCAATTCGTAGAAGATATAGTTTTCTACTTTTTGAGAACTTCCTTGAATGTCTTCATTTTGGTCTTCTCAAGAACACAGAAGGGTGAAAACTCACTTGTGTTTCTCATCAAATTATCTAGGAGATACTCACAAAAAATGTACTTACTATTTGAGATGGGTCCAAAACTTCCTCGCAGTTTCAGATCAATAAAATTCCCATCTTTGTTCTCCAAAACTTCTCACCCCATATCTAGTCATTCCTTAGAAGCCTCAAGAGAAGAAAAAGACGGTGCAGAACACTTTCCCTTTAAATAAAAATCAATTGTGTACCTTTTCTCTGGGCTTTCATTTTGAGCTCATTTCCTTATTAACAGAAGTATGCTTCCAGTCTTGCCTATTGTATTGCTCAATAACTTTTCTAGCTAAAACATTGTGGCACTAAGGTCAAGGTCATAGATCTCATCATGGCATTGCTCTTTTTCTATTTTTTAATTGTCTTTATTTACTGCTAACTTTTTAAAATATTTTTTTCAACAAATAATTTACCATTTCTTACCTTCTCTGCAGAGAACTACTAACTGCAAATTTCTATTAATAAAGTTGTTAAGTTAGAGAAGAAACAACTAGCCAACTATTCAGTTATAAAATTAACAGCAGTCATTTGAGAACATGGGGGAGAATTTTTGACCTTCCAGAAGAACATTTCTAACAATTGCAAATAGTGCCCTGACTATTCATTTCTTTTGCTAACATATAAAATCAGTTTGTTAGTCTCATTGCATCCTGCGGTTTGTGAAGAAAATCTTACGTTAAGAATTAATAGAATTGCCATAATGGATTCGGTAGTACTTGGATAATGAACAGGACTGTTTTGTTTCCTATAAGGCACCCAGGAATTCTGATAATAAAAGAGTCATATTAAGCATTGGCAGAAGTTGCTACTTATTGAATAAATGCAAATAACTGAATCAAAATGTGTATGTAGGCTTAAATTTGACCTAAAACATGGAATGAACTATTAAAAAAAAAAACCAAAAAACTAAAGCTGACGATTATCTTCTTCATCAATCATCTTTTTATCATTTGTCAATTATCATGCTTTTCAAGATTTTTAGAGAAGTATATAGCAGAGAGTTCCCGGGCCTTCTAACTGATTTCCTCTTACTTCTAGGCATACAGTTAGTCTACATTTCCTAACCTCACTTGCTAGATGGAGCCATGTGACTGAATTCTGGACAATTAAATGTGTAACAGTATGGTCTGCATCATTTCCTGGTCTGACTTAAACTTTTCCCCTGTTAGATGCGTGAAATGGCAAAAACCCGGGAAACCTTGGGAGTCATATGTTGACAATTGTAGAAATACTGTATTAAAGGAGCTTAGGCTTCTGAATCACAGGTTGGAGAATAGCTACCTAACAACAATGCCCTCAATGAACTGCTATTGAGCAAGAAATTTAGGGGCTTATCTACCATGTTAGCTAGTACCATTTCAGCTAACAGGTTGTCAACATTTTATTAGTATAAAACAACTAATGACATAACAATCATTTTAGAATCTTTTGTCATTACGTTGCAATATTTCTCAGTTTGTCATTTTTAAAACAGCATTCATGGTAGACTACTTTTCTGATTAAACTACAATCTTTGGCAAAATACACTATTTCAGATTGCTATGATGGCCAACAGAATCTCTTTCCTTATCAGAATAAAAAAGGAAAAAAAAAATAGAGTGATTAGTTCCCGCAAACTTCATGTCTCCTCCCCTCTCTTATTTTTTCAAACATATTTCCTACCTCAGCTAGATGTACATAGATTCCAGAAATGCCAAACTCTGTTATTAATCCCCAATTATCAGGATGATCCTTTGTGTTGGAGTTGAAGGATGGCAGAATATGCCACACATAATTATGCTACTTTGGTGTAAGGATTATTTGAGCTAAAAGTACTTTAAAAAACAACAGTGCAGGAAGGGCATTTTAATCTCCCCTTTTCTTCCTGGAAGCATGAGATAAAAACTCCCATGTGAAATATGCCCTTCATGCACAAGGAAGAAAAAAAAATTCTTTAACAGGGAGTCAAACCCAAGAGAATTCTATACAAACAGGCCTTGTTAAAATAATTCTTATCCCTTTTAACTCCCCTACAAAGTTTAGTTATTTTCTACAGCTCTCTCTCTCTTTGTTTAACTTAATATGAAAGCATGTAGATTCTTTTCATTTCCTTCTGAGGGCTCCCGTGGCACGTAAACTATATAACTATGTGTGATGTCACCTGTTAATCTCTCTGATGTCACTTTAATACTTAAGTCTAGCCAAAATCCCCTAAAAGGAGAGAGGTAAACATTTACCTCCCCTACAAAATTGAGTCAGGTAGAAAAACTTTTGCTTCATGTGATCAAATGTTGGGAAACACAAATTTATAATGTAAGATTTCTGGTTTTTGTAGTGTGTGGGAGGAGGATGCTCATGAGTTTCACATAGAGGGCAGTCATCCAAGACAAGTAGCATTGTGAGCTGAGGTTTGGTATTTACGACTCAGGAATGTCTTAATTTCAATACTGACTTTTTGAATTCCTTAGGAAAAACTAGTTTTCAACATATGACTAAGTATTAAAGAGAAGTTCTAAAGTGTTCATTTATTTTAGAATCTTGAACTGGATTATTAACCTAAACTCCTCCCTTGACCCAATTATCTTATCTAGTTTTTGAAATGGTCAGTCATTAAATCTTTAAATCTCAGAATAAAATGATTAGTTAGGTTAGGTTAGGCTGCTGTAAAAAGACATCCTTAAATTTCAATGGTTTAAAAAACAAAGAAACAAGTTATGTTGGGCTCATGTGACAGTCTAAAATGAGGGCTTCGGCTTGATGGTGGCTCTTCTGCATGCTGTTCTTCCAAGTAGTCATTCAGAGACTTAGGCAAATTTAGCATCTTCCATCTTTAGCATTCTGTTTCAAAATAAGTTCAATCATTGTCATTTCAGTCCATGGAAAGGGAAAAGGGGCAGCAGTCCACATCCAGAGACTTTCTGAATCAAGTGAGGTGAAAGTTGCACATTTTACATCAGCTCACATTTTATCTTGAAAATGTAGACAAATGTCCACATTTGACTTTGAAAAGGTAGAGGAATGCTATTCCTCGTTAGGCAGCCATGTCTAAGTTCCACCTCTATTACTGAGGAAAAAGGAAAATGGTGTTAGTGGAGAACGAGCACATTGAACGTGCAATTTTAGACACATTGTAGATTTGATTGCTGTAGATATTCTAAAATAAGTTAGTTTCTATTTAGAATATATAATATTGGGTACATGAACTAATGGTGTAATCATACAGAAACATTTTAAAATGTATGTTAGAGAAATAGAACACATTCTTTCTGTTTGGATTAAATGAAAAATATATAAAATGTATTTTCCAATTATGTCAGTACAACTATTTTCCAAAAGATCTAAATGGATAATTGACTGAAAACCTCTCATCAGTTATGGACTTATGGTAGCAATGAGACTGTGCCTCACAGATTTCCAATCATAGGAAGCACATTGACCAAGGTCCCTGTGGAAGCTATCAAAAAGACTTGAGAGTTGGCACTTACTATTTGGCAAAACATTTTCCAATGTATCTATCCTATCTAGACAGAGAAACAAAATCCATTGTTCTTTTTATAAAATTAAAAACATTTAAACATTGAAATACTGAAGCCTGGTTGCTGGAATGTAGCAACAGACCTGTCATTATACTTTCTAATATTATAATAAACATCATAGTAAATACTTTAATGTTCACTAAGGAAGAAAAACTTATTGGGTTGCCAGCTAAATTTTTGGTGACAGATAATTAGTAGGTTAGCTTACTAAAGCAAAAGTAGCGATACAACAGAAAACCAAACCTTCCTTTTACATACTTAATTATTATGTCTGTTTCAGAAATTTCTGACATTATTTTTCTTGTTTATAATTTATAATATTGAGATATTTTATGTGTAGGAAAAAGATTCGATTTTTGTCTTTTCTCAATTCCTGTGAACTAAAGTTTCTTCCTGATGGTCTGGCTTCAAGTAATTTTCAGGGTAGGAGGAATCTCATAATGGGAAAGCAATTTACCATATACAGGTATATATTTACTTTGATAATGGCCAAATTTACAGTAATTCTTAAGATAAGTATGCACTTGATTCTCTTTGGTTTCTTTAGCAGTTCATAGTTGAAACAGACTCATTTTGTTAATTTCATGACCTCTTCTAACCAATCTTTACTTGAGTCATTTAATTACGGTAAATAGAGGATCAAGACATTATTTGCTTTATCTGTCATTAAATGAACATCTACATTTTCCAGGACACACTGAGATCCTCTTTAAACTTTTGAAAGTATGTAACTCTTCAGACTGTGAAATATTTATTGATATAATTGTAAACATCATTTACATTATTTAGAAGCATACACACAATGTACAATTTCAAAATTGTAACAAATATTTATTTTAATGCATCATTCCTGTTTTATTTGGTTCTTTCAGTTTTCCTTTTTGTCAAACAAGGAAATATCAGTAATTTCAGTGTCTTAGAGTTTGCATGCCCAGATAATTATTTATTTATTTTTGCCTCTCTTCTCTTTTCTTGAAACAAATTTCTTAAGGAGTTAATGGCATTTCCTTTATCTTTTGTTATTGAAAGGCGCCTTCTTTCTCGAAATCATCTCCAGGTGGCTTCATTTTTTTTTTTTTTTTTGCAATGAATCAAGCTCAGGTATTAGCCCCTCCCTCTCATAAATAAGCACTAATTTCAAGTTATTAACATTCAGGCAGTTAAGTTTCTCTATATCTACATTCAATCTCATATGTTAATTTAAACCATTTTCCTCAATTTGATTTTTACTGGAAGTAGAGGAAAACAGGTTAATCTTACTCATCAAAATTGTGTTCTTAGAGTCGTATCATATAATGGATGAAATATACCATGAAGATCATTTAGTCAGCATAATAATTTAATACATGATTTTTCTAATATTTTTGCCACCATGTCAACTGGTCTCTTTTAAAAACTTCCCCTTAATGTTTGGTTAGCTGTGAAAGATGGAAAGTCAGTTCTTACGCTGAGATTATTATGACTGTATTTATTCTCTTACATTATTTTCTATACACTTTTCTCTGAGTCTTCATCAATTTTAGCATTCGCTCCCTCTTTTAAGCAGTATGACTATGTAGTGAAGAAAGAAAGAAAGAAAGAAAGAAAGAAAGAAAGAAAGAAAGAAAGAAAGAAAGAAAGTACCCTGTACCCTTCAGAGTTCTTAGCTAAGACTCTGTAATAAAAAACAGATTAACAAGAGAAAAACGAACAAAAAATTATCATGTATACTTTATGTATACATGGGAGATATCTAGGAAAAATGAATAACTCAAAGGGGTGGCTTTAGAATTCAGGATTAAATATTATCTTAATAGGGAAAGGGAAGGCGGGTGTATAAACCTGTAATCAGAGTAAATAGCTTTTTGGAAAGATAAATGGCTTCTTAGAAGAGTAGATGGGAGTTATGATAGATTGTGATAAAGTTTGTCTGGGTCTCGTGTACACATCGAGTCTGTTCTCCAGTGATAAGAATCACTCTTTGCTAGTTGATGAAGCTCCTAGGGAGAGAGGTCTATGACAATTGAGTTTCTTTTGGAGGATCTGTCTTTAGGTAAATAAGGGGAGTTCAGAGAAAACCTCTCCCTGAATTTGCTGTTTTCTAAGTGCCTACAGCTCAAAGTAATCAATATATCAAAGTGGCATATTTTGGAGTGGCACATCCTAAATGTCTACTGTTGTAATTTAGGGTGGCTTATTCTGCTACTCTTCAATTGAAATTGAGCTAAATTCTTTGGTTAAGACAGATGTGACAAATAATGCTTTCCTGTTTACTATTAGAAGGTATGTTGACGAGGATTGAGTATAGTGGGAAAGAGAACTCTGTTTAACACTAGTGTCAGTAGTGTCTGCCACTGATATGGAAGAGTGATAGCTACCATGTAGTTGCTGACCTGAAAGAAATATTAATTGGAGTTTCTCATACTAGTTTAAAATGTCCTATAATGTATGGTACTCTTCTACATTGTAATCATATTTAAATAATGGTACACTATAACCCTCAAGGTTTTCTTATTCATTTTTTGTCTCCACATAAGTGCATATTTATTAAATCTATTTAATTTATCTTCATTATAATATTGCAATATATATTAATATCTACATTAATATATTAAGGTTCTATATTAATATCTTTTAAATTTCATCTTTATTTTTCCCAGAACTCTTTTTGTAAATGTTTATGAATACTTTGAATTTAATTTATATATTTCGAAATACTAATATTACTTTTTAACTTTAACCTCCTAATGTCCTGTGTTAGTTCAGGTCTGTCCTCTAACAATTAGACATCAAAATGATATCTTAACAAGCAAATATTTTGTTAGGTGGTATTCCCGTGTGAGAGAAATGATGAGGAAGCAGGGTAAACCTTCAAAATACATGCATTCTGACACCAAATGAAAAAGAGGGAGAGAACAATCCTAGCCTGCTATGTCTTTAAAATGATTACTCTGTCATTTAAGTGAGGTTCTGCGTGATGATCAGGGAGTCTTCAATTCATAGTGAGATGTCAGATAAGTCATGAGGAAGGTACCTGCCTTAGCATCTCTGCTCTTCTCATTCATTATCTATAAGCAGCCCTTAGGAAGCATGATCTTGACATAAACACAGCATCAGACTTCAGAGGATAGCAACAGGGACCTTGGTCAATGTGCTTCCTATGGTTGGAGATCTGTGAGGCACAGTCTCATTGCTACCATAAGTCCATAACTGATGAGAGATTTTCAGTCAATTATCCATTTAGATCTTTTGGAAAATAGTTGTACTGACATAATCGGAAAATACATTTTATATATTTTTCATTTAATCCAAACAGAAATATCAAAATTATAATAATAATTCAAACACATAATATTACTTTAAAATAAAGGGACTCTTTGTAGGTCATGTTAGCATTTGGTAAAATGATATTTGCTCTCCATCTCAGGATGATGGACGAAGACTTATACACACTGGGATTCACTTATCATCTATGTTAGAGGTAAATATCATGGAAAGGTCAATACATCTGGAATAAATCATAGAATCTATATGCAAGTGTTAATTTTGAATGGGAAATTCAGCTTCTTACACAATTTACCAAATTTTTATTTAAAGACAGTTGTTTACAACTTTTCCAAACAAATGTGCTAGCAATATTTAGTATTAATTTAAAATGGAAATATATCAGTGATTATTAAATTTTGCATATATAATGCCACATTTATGTTCATTTTAAAGGATTCATATATTTTAAAAATCCATTTTCTATACAAAAATTTAAAATTTGCATTTTATATGTAGAAAAGAGGCAAATGTACCTAATACACATAATACATCAAATTCAAAATAAGAATACTATACATAGAAGTATCTTAACATTTTTTTTTTAATTCAAATCCCCTGAAGAAAGTAATCTTATCAGTTCTCCATTAAGGTAAAAATATCGCCCTTGCTCATTAATGTAAATTCATCATGTAACAATTGAAAATGTAAACATTTTATATAGTTTATGTTTAAAAATATGTTTTTGAAATATGCATTTCTACCTGCTGAAATGCAAAAACAGAAAAAGCGTAATTTACAATCCAGAAATTCATGTTCATGTACTATGAAAAACGAAAACAATTTTATAACAATGGCCAAGGAAACGGTGAATGAGCAGTTCTAGTTAACATGTCATTATTCAAGAGATTTAAAATTATCCTATACAGTGAGCAACATTGCCATCATTCTTATATAAACCACACAAGTTTGGACTTAGGAATTTCTAATCAGTAAATACAATAGTTCAGAGAGAACTATTGGTATTGATTTTAAAGAAAGAAAAAAAAGTATCAATAAACTATTACTATAATATAAAGTAAATGCACATGCAGAGAGCGTCACTTGTTTGCTAAGATTGTTTTCTATTTTAATTTAGATTTAGTGTCCAATTCGAGAGATGACTTTACCTGAAGATAACCTTTACTGTCTTTTTAGGGCACTACTAAAATCTTGCTACAAAGATAGTAAATTTTGCCCTCTTTAACTATTGAAAAAGTGACCTTTTACAAATGATATTCCTAGGTCTGACCTCATGAACCTACTAACTCAGAATCTTTAAGTATGATCCAGAAATCTCAAAATTTTAATAAGTTCTTCAGCTAATTCTTATGGTTTTCAAGTTTGAGAGCCAATGACTAAGGGAGAGCAGGTAAACTCTATTGAGAATAATAAATGAAGCAAACAAACACATAGACATTCTTATTGACAGAAGTAGCTTTCATATCATTTTCTGAACTTGAGGAAGTGTTTATGACTCTAGGGCTTCAGTTTTCTTGTCTTCAAGATGAGGAAACTTCATGGTTCTGAATAGAAGCAAAACTCTTCACAATAGTAAGCACACTTTGGAAATGATGTAAAAAGCAGTGTCTACGCATTTGATCCTTTATTAATTTTCTTTTCTACAATCCATCTTCAGAATTCCGGGAAAGCTGGTATCTCTTTTCTGCTCAATGTCTATTTGAAACTGTTTTTTTTTTCTCAGTTAAAATGAAAAGTTAAATCACCCTGTTGAAATTACTCCAAGTTTATAAATAATAGGAGTTCTAGTTGGTACTTTTTTTCCTACCCATTTTAAATAAATTCCCTCATAGTAGACATAAAACCAGTTTCTTAACTGGTACTGATTTGCAAATATATTGAATTCAAACATATCAAAATAAATTAGATTTTCCTCTCAGTAGAAGGAAAGTCATAGAGCCTGATTGAACCTCAGTGTGGTTTTATAGCATCTATTTACAAACCCTTTTATACACTAAATCCCATGACATTTAAAATCAGTAGGAGCTTTATGTGACACATATAACATTTCCTTTTATTGTTACTTCATGAACCCAATAATAAAGTAGATTTTAAACGGTAGCATAATTGTTTCATCTCTATGTAAAATGTAAAAACTGGATCTAACATCTGCAGATTGCAAATTCTGTTATTTTAGTACAGCCATTATTCAGATAACAAAGATGTTAAAAAGTATTTAATTGAGAGAGATTTATTATAGTCTATATTTTCAAAAAATAATCAATTTGAAATGTTAAACAGATATCTATGAATTAGTTTATACATCCATGATAAAATTATGTGGTAGTATTTTGCATATAAATTCTGTAGCAGTTAATTTTTGTAGGTTGTACTTTACCTGCAAAGATCTATTTCTAAATGAGATTTGGAGTCATTTTGATCAATTTTCTTCTTACTACTGCAGCTGTTTGTAGTAAATCCTTACAATGTTACATGATTCAGTGATAAAAAGTATCAAGCCACAAAAAGGTATGAGGGAAGCTAAAGTATATATTGTTAAAGAAAAAAGCCAGTCCAAAAATACTACATATTATATGATTTAAACTATTTACATTCTGGAACAGGCAAAAGTACACAGACAGTAAAAAGATCGGTGGTGGCAGATTCAGGCGATGGGAAGGAAGGATAGATGAAGATCAGGAGTTTTTTTGGTTATCGAAACTACCCTGTATGATACTGTAATGGTGGCCATATGACATTATACATGCGTCTGAACTCAGTACTACACACAATACAAAGAACGAAACCTTGTGTAAAACGTGGACTTTAGTTTTAATATATCAATATTGGTTCATCAATTGTAGCAAATGGACCATATTAATGCAAGACATTAATAATAGGAGAACCTGGAGGGGGGTGATGCACATGGAACTCTATACTTTGCTCAATTTTTCTTCAAACCTAAAACTATTCTAAAAACAAAGTTCATTACTCTTTAAAAACATGCAACTGTTTTACTTTTTTTATGCAACTGTGAAACTTAGGGGTGGTGAGGACAGTGCAAATAGTAAGATAATGAACTAATAAAATTTAAATTTGTAATGGAGATAAAAATGGCATAGATGATAGAGGCTCTGTTCATCCCTCTGGTGACAAAATCAGAGTTGTGACAGAAACAAGGAGCAAATAGCAAAGAAAAATTACATGGGATCTAGAATGATAAGCCATAAAACTAGGGAGAAATCTAAGAAATCCCCTGCAACAGCAGAAGGTAAGAAGGGGTGAGGATGCGAGGTTGTCAGGTCCTAGCAGCTGAGTGGGATCCAGGCGGCAGCAGCAGCATCCTGCAGCTGCAGACACCTCTTAAAGGGGCCATGTTGGTGCGTGGACTTTTGTGGTAATGGACCTGCTCGCTCTGAGCACCAGTGCCAGGTTGGCTGCACAGGGGGCACCAGGGTCTCACAGGGGGACATTGAGTTATCAGAGTGAGGGCCCAGGCAAGACTCGTTCTGTCGTGGTATCTATTGTTCCTCTGTTGCGCCCTCACCCCTCCCAGTGAGTGGACTCAGTGCCGTCATAGCAAAGAAGTCATCAAACTGGATAACAGAGGTCACTCTGTGCAGAGGATTCCCTGAAACTCCGCCTCTCCCAACTCACGGCCTCATCCAAGTCACAGCCAGGTGTGTCCTTGGTGAGTCAGGTGCTGCTTGCTGAGCAGCGCCTAGACTAACACTGGTGGCAGCTGGGCTCAGTTTCTGGTATGCCCTTTTGAGGTAACTATAAGCACATCATCTGTGAATTCATTGCTGAATCTTAACAGGTGGCCCTGGAGGGTCACAGGCTGGGCTAAATTTGGCCTGCAGCTGAACCCCTCTCAGGACTGTGCCACTGGACACCTACTACACAAATCCACATTAATGAGACCGGGAGGCTTGGAGATTTGCATAGTACATTGAAACAGACACAATGAGGCAGCCAAAATGGGAAGACAAAGAAGCAGAAACCATATGAAAGAACAGAGCAGAGATCCAGAAACAACGGAGTCAAGCAATCTAACAGATGCAGAGTTCAAAACACTGGTTAGAAAGATGCTCAATGAACTTATGGGAAGTGTAGATGAATTTAGTGAGAACTTCAACAAAGAGATAAAGAAAAACCCATTATCTGAGTTGAGAAGTATATTAGAGGGAATAAACAGAGTGGATAAAGAAGAGGATCAAATGACCTATATAGAGAATAGGAAAACCAACGACACTCAATCAGAATGGCAAGAAAAAAGAAGCCAGGACTATAATAATAATTTAAAGAGCCTATGGGACCCTATTAAAGGTAAAAATATCCATGTCATAGGGGCACCTGAAGGAAAACAAGACATTGAAGAGCTATTTGAAGAAATAATGGAAAATTTCCCTAACCTGGTGAAAGAAATAGACATAAAATCCCAGGAAGCTCAGAGAGTCCCCAGAACTAGGAACCCTGTAAGGCCCATCACATTATAATTAAAATGCCAAAGGTTAAATACAAAGAATCTTAAAAGCAGCAAGAGAAAAGCAATTACTTACCTACAAGGGAGCACCCATAAGACTGGCAGCGGGTTTCTCAAAAGAAACTATGCAGGACCGAAGGGCTTGGAACAAAATATTGGATGTGATGAAAACCCAGGATCTACAGCTATGAATACTTTATCCAACAAAGCTATCATTAAGAGTTGAAGGACAGATAAAGAGCTTCCCAGAAAAAACAAAGCTAAAGGAATTTATCATCACTCAGCCAGTATTGCAGGAAATGTTGGAGGGACTTCTTTAAGAAGAAAAAACATGTATAAAAAACAGGAATAAAGAATAGTAAAAACTACATTCCTATCAACAAGTACCTCAAATGGAAAAGAATTAAGTACTCCAACCAAAAGATAGAGTGGCCGAATGGATAAGAAAACAAGACGCCTACATATGCTTCCTACAAGAGACTCACTTCAGATTAAAAGACACACACAGACTAAAAGGAAGGGGATGGAAAAAGATATTGCCTTAACAGACCTAGAGTGTATTGTGCTGAATGAAATCGGTTGGATAGGAAAGACAAATATCGCATGATTAAACGTACACGTGGAATCTAAAGAACAAAACCACCACCACTACCACCACCACCAACAAAAGCAGAAATAAACTCATAGATACAGAGAATATTTAGAGGGATACTAGATGGGGGGGTTGGGGGGACAAAAAAAGGCAAAGGGATTAAGAGGTACGAATGGATAGTTGCAGAACAGACATAGAGATGTAGCATTGTAGCATGGGGAAGAAGATTAATAATGTTGTAATAAATATGTAAGGGGGAAGAGGGGTACTAGATTTAGTAGGGTGATCACTTTGCAAGTTATGTGGATCTTTGATCACTATGCTATACAGCTGAAACTTATTATTGTATGCCAATTGGAAAGAAAACTCATTGAATTGTACAATGTAAATACAAGAAACTAATTGTCTATTATACTTCAATAAACATGAAAAATAACAACTGGAAAACATTTAAATTTGATATCTATTAAAACTGAGGGGTTTTAATTGAATTATTATCTAATCTCCATTTAAGTATTAATTTAGGTAATTTTGAAATTTCAGCCAATATTTGTGGGATTTGTTTAAAATGGCTCCTGGGGGGAAAAATAGGAGCTAGTGCTGCCATCAAGAATATGTCAGGAATGCGGGCATCAAACCCAACTCAGATAAGCCTTGTGAAAGAGCTTCTGGTGAAGGCCCTTCTGGAAGACATTTTTAAAATATGAAGCCATCTGTCTCTCCAATGTTCTAGGTCCGTATCTGTTAAAGATATAACCATTTCCTCTAGCATGATCTTAGCAGTCCTTTTCTGGACAGCGGGACTCCAGTTGATCTCTTGACACTTAAGCTTCATCACTAAAGCTGTATAGTTCCACTACTGAGCCCCACCTGTTTCAAGTGCCTCTTTTACTGTAAGAGTGTTTTCTCAATTACATCAGCAGTAAAGCTAGCTTTAAAAAGTAGAATTCTTGAATTTCAGACACTCAGTAGATACTTGTTTTGAATCAGGTGTTAAAAAGTTAAACGGAAGAGAGTTAATGATGCACTGTTTATTATAAAATAATGAATTACAACTAAATGAATTAACAGCAAGAGAGAGATTAAAAAAAAAACATTTGAGAAATCCTTTATTTGGCCAAATTCTTGGCTTCTGAAATTAATCATTAGATTTTAATTATACACAACAGAAAGTAAAGAGGAAATGGTAAGTCACATATCAGACTCAGAATGGTAGAACTGGAATACACCTTTCACATAATGTACTCTAAGACTTATAAACTGTCAGTCAGATCATAAATCAAGCCCATAAATCAAACTAAGTCAGATAATGCTTTAAAAAGAAAACTTCTATTGCTTGTGAAATGTAAAAGTTTATGGAATTCACATAAAATTTTGAATTTACACTTTAAAATCCTGCTAGACTTACATTATTGCATAGTAGTTACCCTTATTAAATAGAACAAGCAGCATCCGATTCTTTACTTCCACCATTTTCCTTATTAATTTATATTCGGTTCATTTTATTCAATTTTGTTATCTTTCTTTTCACCCTGCCATCTGATTTTATGAATCTTGACTTCTTTTAGTGTCATTTTGTATTTAAATTATGTGTGACTCCAAAGGGAAAATGTAATTTGCCCCAATCATGCACTTTCCAGAGTACAAAACAAAATAAAATGGGTCCTGCCTGGCAACAAATAGAGAAGAATTAAAATTTTGTAATCTACTGCTCATCATAGAGGCTCATTTAATTCTAGCCTGGGGAAAATTGCATTTGTTTGGTATGTTTTGATTCTGGTAGAAAGAAGTATATTGGGACAATTAGGACAAAGGTAATAGGAGATTTTTGTCTAGAAGTAAATCTGATTTAAACATTTTCTAACAAATATAATTGTAAATGCTTTTAGTATTATGAACTGCATTTACATTCTTTCTTAAATTTTGCCAGTTAAATTTGTTCGTTATTAATCAATTATATCCAAATTGTACAAAAATACATTAAAAATGTTAAAGTTTGAAATAAAAGGTGACATTTTTCTATGTTAAAGCTGAAAGTTCCACACAAATCTGATGATTTTTTGTTCAATTCTTTAAAATATGCCCTTGGGATTTTGATGTTCTTGGATTGGAAGAATCAACATAGTTAAAATAACCATATTATCTAAAGCATTATACAGATTCAATGCAATCCCCATGAAAACACCATGGGCATTTTTTAAAGAATTAGTACAAAAAATCATCAGATTTCTGCAAAAGCACAAAAGACCATGAATCGCCATAGCTATCTTGAGAAAAAAAGAACAAGGCTGGAGAAATCACTCTGCCCGACTTCAACTTATACTACAAACCGGCAATAATCAAAATGGCATGGTATTGGCAGAAAAACAGACGTACAGACCAGTGGAACAGAATTGAGAGTGCAGGAATAAACCCATGGTTATAAGGGCAAATAATTTTCGACAAAAACATCCCAAAACATACAGTGGAGAAAGGAAAGCCTCTTCAAGAAATGATGCTGGGAAAACTGGAAAGCCATCTGAAAAGAATGAAACTAGACTGTTGTCTATCACCATACACCAAAATTAACTCAAAACGGATTAAAGACCTGAATATAAGACCTGAAACAATAAAGTGCATAGAAGAAAACATAGGAACTAAACTCATGAACCTTGGACTTAAAAAGGATTTTATGAATTTGACCTCAGAGACAAGGGGAGTAAAGCAAAAGTAAATGAATGGGACTACATCAAACTAAAAAACTTCTGTACTGCAAAAGAAATCGTCAACAAGATAAATAGACAACTATCCTAATGAGAGTAGATATTTGGAAGGAACACCTCCAATAAGGACCTCATATCCAAAATATAAAAGAACCCATACAACTCAATAACAACAACAACGAAATAAACAATTCAATCAAAATATGGGCAGAGGACCTGAACAGACACTTCTCAGACATGACATACAAACAGCCAACACATGTATGAAAAGATGCTCCTCATCCCTAGCCATTAGGGAAATGCAAATGAAAACCACAATGAGATACCATCTCACACCTGTTAGAATAGCTGTAATAACATATGTTGGAGAAGATGCAGAGGAAAAGAGATCCTTATACACTTGATGGGACTGCAAATTGGTACAGCCACTATAGAAAACAATATGGAGGTTCCTCAAAAGACTAAGAATTGATCTACCATATGATCCAGCAATCCCCCTCCTGGGTATTTACCCAAAAGACTTGAAAACCCATATCCAAAAGATATTTGCACACCAATGTTCATAGCAGCACTATTCACAGTGGCTAGGACATGGAAGCAACCGAAGTGTCCTATGATAGATGATTGCCTAAAGAAGCTGTGCTACATATATACAATGGACTATTACTCAGCCATAAAAAGAGATGAAATAGTGTCATCTGTGACAACCTGGATGGACCTCAAGATAATCATGTTACGTGAAATAAGCCAGACAAAGTTGAAAACAACATGATATCACTTATATGTGGGATATAAACCTAAAAGCAACAAATGAACAAGACAAACAAACAGAGACTCATGGACATGGACAATAGACTAGTGGTTAACAGAGAGTGGGGGGGGGAGGTAGATGGTGTAAAAGGGGTCAAATATGTGATGACAGAAAGAAATCTAACTATGGGAGGGGAACACACAATGTATATATATGCGCCTTACTGTTAAATTGTACGTCTGAAACTTACTGGACTTCGTTAATCAATGTAACCAAAAAAAATTAATTAATTAAAAATAATTTTTACAAACAGGTCAAGCAAAGATTTTGTGTGAAATAGACCTTTGAGGGAAAAAAGTTGTAAAGTATTTGCGTTGTTTCTCATCCCTCCAGTTGTGCCTCCCCCGCCCCAGAAAAGGGTGGGTCGTGAGGATACATACTTTCTTCTCAATTTTAATGTTGGCAACTGGAGGAAGACCACTGTGTCCTTATGTTTCTTAGGGCACAGTGAATTCATGTCTGAGACCTGTTAGGTAATGCCAGAATGTAAACTATAGAGATGAAAAGCTGTTGTGATGGCTGGAGCAGAGGAACAGCACAGCGACCTTAAAAGAAGCCTGTACTCATAGAATTACGTAGGCAAAGAGCCTATGAATGATACCCAAGGTCTATAGCTGGGACACGTGCAAATGTTAGTTTTTGTAGATCCTATTTAACAGGGTCACCTGGAGGAGTGATGAGAATGCAAACGGCAAAAGCTGGAGATGAATCGCTGAATTTCTCCTGAAGTAATAAAATGGAATTAAGTGAAAGGTGCAGGCCTAATCAAGTTGCTGCAGGAGAGCACTCCAGTGCCAAAAGTGACCCACGAACAATGTCTCTTTTAAACACAGGTCTGATCCAAAGTATATTCAACCACTTCACAATAGTAATATTGAATTTGGAAATTCCCTTTCAACCTTACCAATCTTTTCTCCTCAGTCTCCAACTGCAGATGATGGCAACTTGAGTGTTAAAAAAAGCAGTTTCTAGAGAAAAAATAAGTCTTTTACAACCTCTTCTCTAAAGGCAGTGACTTTCCAGGAACATAGCTAGGAAGAGAGAAAAAATTTACCATTAAAGAATATTTGAAAGAGAGAATCTTTTATCTTTAAAACATGTCATGATCATCGTACTTTCTATTAACTAGAACCACGTTTTTAAGAACTCATGGGATTTCTTGAGCTTTTGCTTGACAGCAGAAGAAAAGACTGCAGGAGATAGTAGAAAAGAAAAATAGACATTTATGATTATATTTGATATATCCGTATTAAACATACTGATATTTCAGTGTGGCTCAAGAACAGAATATATTCAAAACATTTGTAATGAATTTAAACTCTATGAGGGCAGAGTTTTTTGTCTATGTGTACTGATGTATCCCGATAGCTTAAAATGTGCAGCTCATGAATATACTCAATAAAAGTTTGTCCAGTGAATTAGTGAGTCAGGAAAGTTAAGGGCAGATTATGAAGGGATTTGAATACCAGGCTAACAGTATGCAAATGTGCAACATATATACCATCTATACCTCCTATTCCATAGCAGACTTTTCACTTTTTTCATTGCCATAATTTGAGTAGTCATTACAACAGATGGAGCCAGTAAAATGTCTTAATTTTGGGAATGTGTTTAGGAGCTACCTCGCAGTGCTTAATATTATAGGGATTCTGAAGAGCTTTGGAGGCTTTCTCTCCACCCATATATTGCTGGAAAGTAAATGTAGATTTCTCAATCCTTCACCACAAACCCTCTGGTTTTCCAGATTCTCAATGTTAATTTCTCTTCTGCTTCTCCCATTCTGTCGGGTATCCATAATTTCTTCTTTGGCTCTCATGTTTTTTTTGCTCCCATTATTTTTGAACACATGATTTTCTTCATTTTATGAATGAAAGATAAGTGTGAATGCATTAATGTTTTGAATATGTTCTTTCAAATTTATGACTCCTCTTTTGTTCCTGTCTATGATCTCTGTCTCTTCAGACCACCTCGATCTCTCCCCGGTTCAGGATAGAATGTTATTGGTCCTGAAAAGTCTTCAAGGAAATGTGTTCAGAAGAAATTTCACGGAATCTTACATCAATAGTACTGCCACAAAAATCATCTTTATAGCTCAGTTTGATGTATGGAGTGCTATAATTGAAGCATAAGTTTTCTTTTATGGGAAAATGATAATTATTGTTAAATGTGGAAGAAAAAAATTATAACTTTCTATAAATATGCCATTGTGTTTTGATTCAATAGCTAGCCTTTCCGTCAGGAATAAAAGACAGGACAATTAAGATAAACCTTAAACTGATGATATAACAACCCAAATGCTATTGATTTCATTTCATAGTTTTGCTTTAGGGTACAAGGTGTAACATGCTTCATTGTCTTGGCTTTTCTAGTTCCAAACAGAAGGTCTGTGACAAATAATGCTAATGACGCTTTACTCATGATTAACTGACTTACAAAAGCATTCCTCGTATAACTTGAATAACAACATTGGAAAATGTTACGTTATTGTTTCAGTCCTGATATCCCAGGTATGTTCATGGCCTTCTATTTCTAATATAATCATATGTCCACAGTTTTAGAAACTCTATTCAAACTTTATTACTTTAAAAGTTAGAGATCACTTTATGAAAACTGATCCCACAATGTCTTTTGGGATATTTTTTGTTTCAAACATTCTAGGCATCTTATATACACAGTTGAAAAAATTACGTTTTTAATAAAACAAATTTCTCTATCCTAGAAAATGATTCAATTGTGAAAAATAGGTTTGCTGAAAATGTAATTTTAAAATGGTTATGGAATTTTATTAACACATTTATGAATCCAAATACATTGAGGCAATATTCCTCTCAAAATTGATTTGCTGAGCAGGTGACAATGATGTGTGATTTACCTTTCTTAATTAGAGTATATATGTCTTCAAATGTAGTATGAAGGAAATCATACTTCATAAGGAAAACATTTTATATGGTTTCCTTTTACAACTAAGAGTAAAATATTTAAGAGTTAAGGAATGAATAAGCCAGTTCTCCTTAACTTATACTAACAGTAAGCAATCAGGCCAAAACTTAAGAGTTATATATTTTTTCATTCTTAGAAACTTCTGATTAATTAATATAGTTAATAGTTTAATATTTTCTTAGCCATTTTAATCTAAATTTAATTTGGGATTTAAAATAGAGATCATTCACTGGTTCACAGATATTTTCACAACCTTATATTCTGTTTCTGAGACCAGTAATCATTTGATTGATAATAAAATCTCGGAACTATGCAATCGGAAACCCCCATTTTTTAAGTATTATTTTAAGTATTTTTCAATTAGACTTGACATACAACATTATATTAGTTTCAGATGTACTACATAGTGATCAGACATTTATATGTTGATGAAGTTATCACCCCGATAATTCTAGTACCCCTCTGACATATACATAATTATTACAAAATTATTGACTATATCCCCTTTGCTATAATTTACATCCCATGGCTATTTTGTAACTACCAATTTGTACTTCTTGATCCCTTCCCTCCATTCAGCCATACCCCCAACATCTCTTCTCATCTGGCAACCATCAAAATGTTTTCTGTTGTGTTTGTTAATTATTTGTTGTTAGATTTCACATATAAATGAAAGAACATGGTATTTGTCTTTCTATGTCTAAGCTATTTTACTCAGCATAATACCCTCTAGGTCTTTCCATGGCAGAAAACTCCCATTTCAATAGAGGCAAACTATGCCTTATTAAAGGTGAGGGAAAGAACCACATCGCAGGAATGTGAATAGGATAAATCTTCAGAAGTTTCATTTTCTCAGCTTCCGTTGGGTTCTTGATTCTGTTTGTTTCCCATTTTCTAAGGCACTGTGCACATAAAACTATGCACGGAAGAGCTAAAACTTGTTAAATGAGATACATTACAGAAATAGCAACATTTCCATGAATGGAAGACTGAAGCCATACTTCGGATAATGTAAGTGTAAAATTAATTTTAGCCATTAAAAATGTGGAGGAAAATTATCAGATTTTTTTCCCCAAATCATAATCGTTCATATTGTTTATGAATGCCATAATTGACCCTCTGAGGTTTATTTTTATATAATCAAGATCAGGGTTTCACTAAAAAGACAGCCCTAGTCTTCTAATGTTTTGCTAAAGATATAGGATAGCTGTTAGATTCATTTTATTTACTTTTACCTCATCACAAATGGAAAGTGAACACTCTTTTCTCTCAGTGACATACTCTATTTTGGTCAGCCTTAAATTGTGGAATTTTTTTCTTTGAATATACTAAAGAAATAAAAAAAATGAGACAAAAATAAATTTCAACATTAGTTTATATAACAGAAAGAAATGTGGGGGAATGAACCACATAGAAGGAATATATGTAGAATGAACCTTCAGAAGTTTCATTTTCTCACCTTCAGTGGGGTTCTCGATCCTGTTTTGCTTGGCAATGTTTTTCTCAGTTTTCATATTGATTGAATTATTTTCCTTTAAACTCAAGAAATAACTACATCTTGCTGCTTTTGCTTGCACTATTACCTCTAATATGTCCTTCCTTCACTGTTTCACAAATAAACTCCTATTTTATAAGGCTGAGTGTAAAAGTCATCTCATTTTGAAAACTTTTCTTAAAAATCCATTATTCCTGTATCATGGGAAACAAATACATCTGGCTCATGATTTCTCAAAGGCAAGAATATAATATTATCCAATTTTGTATTGTTCAGTTTCCATCTCAGGAACACAGGTACTATGTGGGTGATCTCAGAAGAGATACAATTTGAGATGGATCTTGAAGGAGAGAATAGTATAGATAACAGTATGGACATGGAGAAGATCTATTTCAGGGGAAAATAGTGAATACTCTTTTTCCTGTACAATAGACAATTTACCTAGTAAATTATGTTTGATGTAGAGGGGAAGCAGAATTCGGCACACAAAATATGCCTTTTGCAGTATCGATTATTTTAAGCTGGTTATTTTTAAGAAAATAAAGATTCAAGAAAAACTTCTGAACTTCACCATAACTGTCTGAAAGAAGGGTCCTATTATTATAGACACTTATAATTTAATATGAACTAGGTATGATAGGGAGAAACCAGCAAGGCCCATTTGATCAAAGTCCTTTCTGTGTCCCATTGTTAAAGACGGCTCGACAAACATTTGTTATCAAACATCTGATTTTCCATCTCCATGTAAATTGCTGTCCTGCCCTTTGGAGTTCCAAACCACAACAACACCTCCAATGTCTTCATAGCTCAAGATGTCATATAAGCCTTAACTGCCTAATCTGTCATCTGCTCTCATATTCTTTTGGAAACCTTGTATTTACATGCATAATTTTCTTTTTTTGTGTTATCTTTACCAGGTTTTCGCATCAGTGTAATATTGGCCTCATAAAATGAATTGGGAAGTATTACCTCCTCTTCGGTTTTTTGAAAGAGTTTGAGGAGAATTAGTATTAAATCTTCTTTGAATGTTTGTTAGAATTCACTGGCAAAGCCATCTGATCCTGGACTTTTACTTTTTGTGGGTTTTTGGTGATTGTTTTGATCTCCATACTGCCGATCGGTCTATTTAGGTTTTCCAGTTCTTCTTGATTTAGTCTAGGAAGGTTGTCTTTTTCTAAGTATTGGTCCATTTCTTCTAGGTTATTAAAGTTGATGTTACATACTTTTTTATAGTATTCTTGTATGATCCTTTGTATTTGTGCAGTGTCTGTCATAATTTCCCCTCTTTCATCCTGATTTTGTTTGTGTCCTTTCTCTTTTTTCTTTAATGAGTTTAGCTAGAGCTTTGCCAATTTTATCAACCTTCTCAAAGAAACAGGTCTTTGTTGCATTGATTTTTTTCTATTTTTTTTTTCAATTTCATTTACTTCTGCTATAATTTTGATGATTCTTTCTGCTGACTTTAGGCTTCATTTGTTCTTTCTTTTCTAGTTATTTAAGATGAAGTATTAGGTTGTTTATTTGGACTTGTTTTTGTTTTTGGAGGTAGGCCTGTAATGATATGAGTTTTCCTCTTACGACCTCTTTTGCCATATCCCAAAAGATTTGATAATATTGTACTATCATTATCATTCATTTCTATGTATCTCTTGATCTCTCATTTTATTTCTTCTCTGTCCCAGTTATTCTTCAGTAGTATGTTGTTTAATCTCCATGTATTTGTGGTTCTTTCTCTTTCTTTTTACAGTTGATCTCTAGTTTCAAAGCATTATGATCAGAGAATATGGTTGGTATGATTTTAACCTTCTTATATTTGTTGAGTCTATCTCTGTGTCCCAGTATGTGGTCAATCCTTGAGAATGTTTTGTGTGCACTAGAGAAGAATGTATAAGCAGCTGTTTTGGGATGGAAGGCTCTGTAAATGTCAATGATGTCCAGTTGGTCTAATGTATCATTTAAGGATGTTATTTCCTTATTGATTTTCTGATTGGTTGATCTGTCTATATCTGACAGTGGGATATTTAGGTCCCCTACTATTACAGTGTTTTGGTCTGTTTCTCTCTTTAGTTCTGTTAGTAACTGCTTTACATATTTTGGGGCTCCATGATTGGGAGCATAGGTATTACCAAGTATTATGTTTTCTTGGTGCATGATTCCCTTTATCATTATGAAGTGTCCCTTTTTGATTTTGAAGTCTATTTCATCCAATATTAGTACTATTTACACTTTTCTATGAACACCATTTGCTTGAAACATCATTTTCCTCTGTTTCACTTTGTGTCTATATTTGTGTATGGAACTGAGGTGCCTCTATTGGCGGGAGCATTTTTTTTTTTTATGCAATCTGCAACTCTGTGCATTTTTATTGGTGAATTCAGTCCCTTTACATTTAGGGTGATTATTGAAATATGAGGTCTTCTTATAGTCATTTTATTTTTTGATTTCTGGTAGCTCAGTGTTTCCATTGCTTCCTTGTCCTTGTGTTTCTGTTGTCTTTATTTTGGTTGCCTTTTGTGGATTTTCACTCTGGTCCTTATTGTTTTATGTTATAAACTTCGGTTCTAAATCTTTGCTGTGTGGTTATCATTACGCATATGAAAAGGATAATTGCATATATATAGTTGGCTCTTTCTTCTGTGTGTTCCTTATCTCCATTCTCTTTTACAAATTTGGATCTTCAAATACTCCCCTTTTCAGTCATTGTTGTCTCATTTTGTTCTTATGTATGCTGAAAGTTCATTACTATCTTGCTATGCAATTCTCCTCTTATTGTAATCTTCTAATGCACTGTTCGTAATAAGGATTGCACTCCTCTGCTTTTATCAGCCTGCTAGTCATCTTACTCTTAATTAGCATGTTTTTGTTATTTTGGTTTAGATGAGCTGATCTTTTTCTGTATTTTCTGTAGCACAGGCCTCATAGTGGAGAATTCCCTCATTTTTTGTATGTCTGGAAAAATCTTTATTTCTCCTTCATATCTAAAAGAGAGCTTAGCTAGATACATTATTCTTGGCTGGTTGTTCCTTTTATTGAATAGTTTGAATATTTGATTCCATTCCTTTCTGGCTTGTACATTTTGTGCTGAGAAGTTTTAGGATAATCTAATGGGTTTTCTTTTATAGATTACCGTCTTCTTTTTCTGGCTGCCCTGAGAATTCTGTGTTTGTCGTTGATTTTTGACAATTTTAATACGATGTGTCTTGGTGAAGGCCTTTTTCGGTAGAGATATTTGAGTGTTCTATTAACTCCTTGAATTCCAAGGTCCAGTTGAAATTCTCATCAACCATTTGACTGAAAATGCTTTCTAATCCCTGCTCCTTTTCTTCTCCTTCGGGAATTCCCATTATTCTTATGTTTCCTCTCTTGATGGTATCAGCTAATTCTTATATTTCTCTTTCATTATTATTATTATTTTTTTTTGGTTTCTCTCTCGTTTTTCTTCTGATTTATTTCTAGATTTTTGTCTTTGATCTCACTGATCCTTTCCTCCATTTGGTCGACTCTATTTCCCAAGTGTGCTATTTCATTTTTCAATTCTTGCAGTGTTTTCTTTATCTTCAGAAGGTATATTTGGTTCTTTTTGAGGGTTTCAATCTCCTTTTTAAAGAAGTCATTCTGCTCATTTAGTTGTTTTTTCAGTCCTGAAATTGTTGATATGATTTATTTCGGATCTCAGTGAGTTGTTTCAGAAGTATCTTCCTGAAATCTGTCATTTAAGTCGCATATTTCTATGTCTGTAGCTTGTTTTCTGGAGATTTTTCTCTCTTTCTGAGATGCCTTGTCACCTCGATTGTTCATGGTGCGTAATGGACTATTTCTCTGTCTAGGCTTTAATGGAAGTGTGTTCTGCTTTTTATTTTTCCAGAAAGAAGATTTATAATATAACGGTGCGTGGCCTGTTGCACAGCAGGTGTTTTTCTTTTGATTTCCAGTAGGTGGCGCCTAAGCCTCTTGAATCTTTGCTTCATATAAAATGTTAATAATGTCTTTTTTTCTTATAGATGTTAAATCATGCTTGCTACTGCCAGTGTCATTTCCTGTCAGTGTTAGTGACAGTTTCCGTAGCGTTTTCTCAGATTTCCCTTGGGCTCTGTGGTGTTCCATCATGGAGCAGATGGGAGGAGGGGCCCTCTGGGTTGGAGGTTGGAGGCTGCGGCTCAACTTCAGTTTTGCAACTGCGGCTGTTAAAAATCAACTGTTGTTTCTCTGCCATCCCTACTTTCCTACCGTCCTTGTTTCCCTGTCTTCTGCCCTGATGATTGGGCACTATATCCGGCTGCAGGGAACTCACAGCACCCTCAGGCAGAGAAGTTCAGAGAACTCGCCACTTTGTCTCCCCTCCTCCTCCTTCTACAGGGAGCTCCAGCTCTGAGAGGTAGCTTCTTTATTCCTCCCAGTCTACTGCCTGACACCCAAGGTTCTGAGCTGTGGTAGCTCTTATGCGCAGATCTCATGCTCAGACGTGATAGTGTGCAGTTTGGGTGTCTTTTGTTGAGTGTTAGGTATTCAGCTTATTGTTATTTCAAGGAGAGAGATCTGGGAATGTCTCTAAAGCTGCCATGTTTAATCCAACCCCCCACACCTACATTCTATTTTCCAAAATGCCATAAGCTGTCATTTTTGGGCCAGGGACCAGTCCAGCTACTGGTGTTTAGGCCAGAGATGGGAGGTCTTTGTACAACCCTGGGAATTATGGGGCTGTGTTCCTGGTGGATCTCAGGCCTGCGCAACTAGGAGCTCCTAAATTTGCCCGTTTATTTTGTGACTGACCCTTTCGAGCAGTCAACCTCCCTGTCAAGGGAAGGGAACTATGTCAGAATGCAAGGGACAGGGCCCTAATGATTTTGCTCCCATGTGGACTTGAAATGGAAAGCAAGACACTGACAAACCAACCAACCAACCAACAAACAAACTAAAGCCAATTCAGGGCCTCAGATATGAGACCAGTGTGGATTAGAGACTAGGGGCAGTAGACGGAGAATGACATGCGTGTAAAGGGGCTCAGCATATGTGAGAAAGGGACACACGAGGCAGCAGTTGCCAAGCAGCCCATGCAAGTGATGGGTGTTGGAGTAGAACGCAGCACCATGACATGTTGGTAAGGGCATTAAACCACGTAGTCCCACTAGGTTTCATTGAGTCCAATGGACAGACCTTGGCCGGTTTGTAGGCACCTATTCCTAGTCTGGCATTCTCCTGATGACGTTTTTCTCGACACGCTGGGAAATTGTTTGGATTAGCTGGGATGATTTTCCATCCTGTAACAGGGCTGCCTAGCAGAGACTATTGAGGTCACTTGAGTGCCGTTTGAAATGGAGCGGCAGTCCTGGTGCCTCAGTGCTTTCTGAGACCATGTCCATCACGTTCCTCCTGTGTTTCAAAAAAGACAAGGACTCCAAAAGGGTGTGTTCGACACTTTCTGAGAAGTTGGCTCCTCCAGGGCCATAAGAGGGACAGGGTATTCCATTCTAGAATAGAAGAGCAAGAAATAGGGAAATGAAAAGAAGGCTGGGACGCTGCAGACATTCAGGATGATTTCTCAATATGTTTAGAAAAGTTCAAACTTGGAGAACAATGAACAACCTTGTGAAAAACAAAGGCTACTTGGGAGCCATTTGTCCTGTTGGCCTTGGGCAAAATAAGTTCTCTTGGAGACCCCAGTGGATGCCAAATTGTTCATATTACTGTCCTGTCGAGGTGATTCCCTCATTCTGAAACTCTGTCGTGACTGCTCCCCAGAAACTATCCGAATTCATTAAGGGCCAGTACAGGATGTGATGCCTTCCCGGAGGCAAACGATGCTCAATGGATCATTGGGTCAATTCTTTTCAGACAATAAATGAGAATAGGGGTGGGGGAGGGAGAAAGGTGCCTGAGAATCAATTGTTGGCTGATAGGTGTGGCAAAAACTCTGGAAGCACAGCTGAGTTTTCTGGAATTCACACATGATATATCCACCCACTGGAAATGTGGGTCATCTCACACACCCTTTTATAAGGTGACTACTTTCCATGTGTAAAGTAGAAAGGGAAAGCGAAGTCCAGGTTCACCTGGGAGCTAAGTAGAGGTCCCCTACTCGCTATGAAGGTGAACATCTGAGAGACGCCACAGCCAGGTCCGCTCCTCAGCAGTCTGGACCTTCGGCCGAGCTGTGGCCTGAGGAGGACTGGGCCTCCCTTGATCCCTTGTGGCGAGGGTGTCACTGAATCTTCATGAGGAGTCTACTCCAGTGATCCATGTTGGTGGTTTACACTGACCCACGAATGCTAAGAGGCACCTGAACTATCCCCGTGTGCGGCCGGAGTCGAGCGAAGAGAGTGATGTCCACTTCAAAGTTTCCTCGAACTTATCCCCGCAACCCTCTGTGTGGTGTGATTGTTGTCTGTTGTGGGAAGAGAGAGGGGCACACAGAAAAAGCCTACTCCCCTAGCCACAATGGTCAGGAACTTCAAGAAAGGGTATACAGGAGATTATGTTGTACTATTACTCCAGGGAAATTGAAAACTTTGTGTGAATTAGAATGGCCCAATTTTAGGGTGGGATGGCTGGCAGAAGGGAGCCTGGAAGGATCTCTTGTGCAAAAGGTGTGGCAGGTAGTCACTAGAGATCCAGGCCATCCTGACCATTTCCCCTACATAGATACTTGGCTCACTTTAGTATTGCACCCTCCCCTTTGGCTTAGAGGTCAAGTTTCCACTGTGTTAGTAGCACAGGCAGGGAAGTATTCTACCAAACCCAAAGAACAATTGCCGCCACCGGTGCCAGAGATTTTAGCCCCTAATGAGCAAGAAGCAGAAAGCCTGGCTCCCACACTGCATATACTGGCAAGATTGCAGTCATCATTTCCTCATTCCCTGTCCACCCCAGGGACTGTCATTGGCTCAAGCACATTATTAACTGATCAATCTAGTCCTGGCATAAGCTCGTCAGGGCCTGAGGTATCTCCCACTGCCCCAGAATCAGGTCCAGGTTCTTCTCCTCTCGCTGACAGTGCCTTGTATGCACGTACCTCTGAGAGAAATTAGAAACCTCATAACGAATGAGCGGGGGCACATAATAGAGTAGCAGCTGCTAGTGTACCAACATTTCACTACTACCAACCTTCTCAATTGGGAACACCACACTGCCTCATATAGAGAAAAGCCACAGACCTCAATAGACCTCGTGCAGTCCATATTTCAAACCCACCATTCCCCATGGGCAGATTGCCATCAATTGCTCCTCTCACTGTTCAACACGAAGGAAAGATGCTGAATAATCAGGCGGTGACTAAATGGCTAGAGGAGAATACCCCTGAGGAAATCCAGAATCCCCAGGAATATGTAAGGGTCCAGATACCAGGAGAGGATCCTAGGTGGGACTCAAATACAGAGGAGGGCCTGAGACAGCTCAGAAGATACAGAGAGGCTCTCCTCCAAGGCATCGGAAAGAGAAGACAGAAATCCACTAACATCAATGAAGTAGCAGAGACTTTACGCAGGAAAGATGAAAGTCTAGAAAACCAAAGAATGGTTAATGTGGCCTTTGTTGGCTAGAGTGCAGGAGGGTTAAAGAGAAAGCTCCAAAAATTAGAAGGCTTTGCAGGAATGAACATTTCCCAAGTCCTTGAAGTAGCCAACAAGGTATATGTCAATATGGAAGCTGTCTCCAAAAGGGAAGATGAGTGTCATATGCAAAGGAAAGGTGAGCTCATAGTTGATGCCCTTCAATAACAGGGTAAAGGAAAGAAAAGCTGTCCAGAGGAGCCCCCTTGTGCCGTGATCAGTGTGCCATATGCCGGGGAACCAATCATTGGAAAAATGAATGTCCCAAATGGTACAAGGTAAAGGAGTGCTTATCAGCCGCCTCCAAAAGGGAAGACACACTGTTCAACGTAGTTGTGAAATCCCTCTTGGACTGAGGGCGACCAGACTCAGGGACCCCCGATGAGTCTATGGTTTGTATGATGGTAGGGAGCCAACAGATAGACTTCCTGATTGACACATGGGCTGAACACTCGGTAGTGACTTGGCCAGTAGTGCTGCTCTCCACCTGTAGAGTGGACATTGTCGGAGCCACTGGGAGACAAGCAAAACAAGCATTCTGCTTGCCCTGTAAATGTATTATAGGAGGTCATGAAGTTATGCATTACTTGCATAGCGACCTGCTATGCAGGTTAAGGGCTACCATATTCTTTGCTGAAAATGGCTGGCTAAACTTGCAAGTACCTAGGTCTAGGCTTCTATAACTCTAACCATCCCCAGAGAGGAGACAAGTTAGAGAATTCCTGGGTGTAGTAGGATTTTGCCATTTGTGGATCTCCAACTTTGCAGGACTAGTGAAACCCCTCTCTGAAACCACAAAGCAGGGATAACCGGAGTCCCTGTTCTGGGAATCTACACGACAGAAGGGCTTTGGAAAAAAAAAATCAAATGAGTACCCACTAATGCCCTCGGACTAGAACTCCCAGACCTATGTTCCCATCTCCCGTTCCCCTTTATCCTTTCCATGAAGTACTAGCACCATGCCACAGGGTGCACAATCACTTCAGGGTGAGTAACATGCTTTTAGATTCAGAAACAGCTAGGTTTGTGTCTCCTGGTATCTTAGGGATTAAGGTTCAGTGATTTTGCCCAGGCAGCCCAGGTTCTACTTATGGTAAGGGAAGAATATTTTTCCTTCTTCCTCATCAGTGGCATGAGCACTTCCCAGCATCTGCTCTTCAGGGAAGGAAAAACAGCAGTCCCACGGCCCAGCTGTCAGTGAAATACAGCAACAGCAATTCCTTGCAGCGAGGACCTGAAGGAGATCCTCATCTTTCCAAACTAACGACGGGAGGGAAAGCAAGAAATTTAGCCTCTAAACAGTTTACTAAGCTATGATGCTATTCTCCAATTAGATTTTTTTTTTTGCAAGAAACTGAAAAATCGGAAGAAGTACCCTATGTACAAACTTCTGTGCTCCTTTACCAAGACCCAGACTTATTAGATGGCCTAATGAAAAGAGCACCTTCCCAGAGATCTCTAAATAATCAGGAGTTTTCTCCTTCCCCTTTGCCCTCAGACTCTGAGGGCGTCCAAGTTATCTAGGGACCTCATTTATTTCCTCACTCACTGAGGAAACTAGATATGCACCCCCATTGAAGTTACAAATACCGATGATGGGAAAATATGAGTCTGTGCATATTCTCTGATCTATATTTGTCTGTGTTATATGAAATATGGTGGTTCGGTTAAGAATTCTGATTACGATAGAAAGGAAAATGTATGTTTTTGGTATAGAGATTTATTTTGAAGGAAATTAAAGGAAAAATGTTTGTCTTACTGTTGGTTATTTCTGAATGAGTGAAAAGAGGCAAACTGAAAGAATGAGGAAAGTAGTAGAAGTTTTGTGAAGAGAAATCCTGAGTGAAAATTTTATGTGATTATGCTAAATAAGATTGGAAATTTAAATGCCAAAAGTAAGCACACTTAAGAGTTGTGTTTTAATGTTTCTTAGACTATTAGTCTGCTACTGATATTATGGAAAAGTTTCTAAGAAGAAAACAAGGATTCTGTGAATAAGGAAAGTAATTTCTGTGTTTTATGTTGTCTCAACCAGTTTTCTGAGGCTTTTAGAGAATATACTAACATTAGCCCAAAGTCTGAGGGCCAGACACTCCTGTCTATACATTTCATAACTTGGTCTGTGCTCGATATCAACAGAAGCTCCAAAAGTTGGGGCCTAAACCACAAGTCCGTAGGTTACCTTGGTGCCAGAGGTCTGGGATGGGCAGAGAAGGAAGCAAAGTACAAAAAGGGCACAAATTTTAGCTGCCATAATACAGGCATCATCTCAAGGTGACCCTAGGCAATGAAAACCTTGCAGGCCTAGAGGGCCTCGATCTTGGTTGGCCATGAATGGCATTGTTGAGACTGAGGCATAATCAATGTGCAAATTACAGAAGAAAGAGCACTAAAAGGGCAAATGTCCATCCAGTCCTGAGAAGCTGGGGAGGAGTGGACCTCATAAGCTCTTGCCCCACATAGCAAGCCTCTCATGAAGGGGCTGCTCTTTCCTCTAACATTGGAGACTCGAGCACTTGTAAGCTCCAGTCCTAGAAAAACCCAGTAAGATCATAACAGTGGAACTTCAGGTCACCCTCGCCATGGCAAGAAGGAAAAACTGAATTTTTACTAGTACTAAAGCTACTTACTCTGTCCTGACTCATCCCATGAGCCTCTCTCCAATGCTAACTGCACAGTGACAGGAATAAATAGTCAGCCCTCAAGGCCCTACCAAATTTTGTTAAGTTCCCAAATGCTGTCAACTTACAAGGAATCAACAACTAGGTACATTTATTTTGAATTAATCAAGTTTCTTATGAGTCCTCACAGGTTCCTCCAGAAAACGAACTGGAAAGTGAAAGCCATTCCTGTGAACCTGTAGAAGGTGTTAAGCTCTTGTTCTGAAAACTCAGGTCCCAGAGAATCAGGGAACTTGAATTAACAAACTGCCATGAAAAAGTAACTTCATTGTCAATTACCTCTACTATTACTTTGACTTGTCTTTTCTTTTTGCTAAGTATATATCTTCTAGGTTACAAGGCTTCCTACCACTTCTGAATGCTGGAATGACCTTACGTTGTGTGGCTCCGGGGCCCTTAGAATAGGCTTTCAGGGATTTTTATTCCCAGTAGGCAGGGACTACAGCCCTATCTCAGCTTTGAACAAGTTACAAAAGACAGATCTTCCTCTCTCAACATCCTCTTAAGATTAAGGGAATAAAATCTCTGAAGGGAAATAATGTAGAGAAGAGGCAGGAAAATTGAGACTACAATGTGATAATCATCCCAGGGCCAGGCAGTTGAGGACCTTGTCAAAAAGATGACAAAACTGGCTCATGTGCCCATACAAGTATGGCACAGATGGAACCCCAATAGCCTTTTGGGGGATGGTTTTTGGCTTTTGGTAGGTTTCTCACCTTAATAGGAGCAGTTATACTACTCCTAGGAATCTCCCTGATGGGGCTGAGTCTGCTGACGCTGCTAATAAAAAGCTTAAAAGGCATGGTGGAAGCCTCAGTACAGCAGCGAGCTGCAACCCACATATAATTTACCCGCCACTATCAGGAGATCTGTCAGGATAGTTTAGTGGCAAATGTGAGACTCCAGCATAAAAAAAGAATGTCTAGAGTCTCAAAGAGGGGAATGAGAGAGGAGAGGAGGCATCTGAAAAAGATGCAAAGGAAAGGGCCTGCAGAAATAACTGCTCTCTCTCCCCACATTCTGCTCAGTGATCTTCAGCTAACATGTTTTCCCACAGCTACTTACCCCACCTCAAGGACTCTCTAGCTCACGTCTGTTGGTTGATGGCTTGCCAACCAACTGATGTTCTTCCTTACCTTTGTAGCTGTGAAGGAATAACAAGACTATGTAAAACTGATTGTTATGTTACAATTAGAGCTCAGTCTTTGGAATGGAATCTGCTGAGCTGGTGCCTGCATCAATAAGTACTACGTTCTGCTTATAGCCTCAGTGTCCCATCTCTCCGAGAATTCTATAACAGTGTTGAGAGTGCCAAGGTTGTGGGTTCTACAAGACAAAATAAACTGTAAATAGAGAGGACTAGTAGTCTGGAAATTTCTTCCCCCTTGCAGCCCCTTCACCCGAAGCTCCCCCTACTCATCCTGAGTAAAGAGGCAAATATGAAACCTCAGACAAAGGAATCATGTGTCCCTTGCATAGACACTGCAAAAGTATATAAGCTGTAATAAGTCCGACTAGGGGGAGTACATGTATGGAGTTGTTAACCCCAACTGCTCTGCTGGCCTAATACATTCTCTCTCCTCTAACAAAGTTGTCTGAGTGTCCCAAATCCTCCATCAGGTGTCTCTTCCTGCAACACAATGGGTAAATAATTTTCAACAAAAAAGCCAAAAACATGCAGTGGAGAAAGGAAAGCCTCTTCAATAATTGATCCTGGAAAAATTGGAAGGCCACCTGCAAAAGACTGAAACCAGATTTTGCTTATCACCACACACCAAAATTAACACAAAATAGATTAAGGACCTGAATATAACACCAGAACCAATAAAATGCATAGAAGAAAACATAGGAACTAAACTCAAGGACCTTGGGCTTAAAGAGGATTTTATGAATTTGACATCAAAGGCAATGAAAGGAAAAGCAAAAATAAGTGAATGAGACTACAACAAATACAAAGCTTCTACTCAGCAAAAGAAATTGTCAACAAG
>NW_006433383.1:0-2647 GCF_000325575.1 Pteropus alecto | reverse complement strand
CTGGTATGATACATGGATGTATTGCACATGTCACACGCTTTATTTACAATAAACATTCAGAGAGGCAAATCCATAAAGACAGAAGGTAGATTAGTGGTTGCTGAGACTGGAGGTGGGGACGTGGGAGGATATGAAGGAAATGGAAAGTGATTGTCACTGGGTATGGGTTTCTTTTAAGATGATGAAAATATTCTGGAACTGGATAATGGTGATGGTTGTACAATCTTTACAATACACTAAAACCCACATAATTGTGTACTTTAAAATGACAAATTTTATGGTATCTGAACTATGACTCAATAAAAATAAATGATTAAATAACTAAAAGGCCACCAGAGCATTCTGTTGCCCCACCTAGCATGCTTCCCAACACATAGCCTACCAAAGACACTGGACTGATTCCAGCTAGAGGAGCCAGCTGTGCAGCAATTTCCTCTCTCTGATCTATTCCTTCTCCCTCCCTGCATTTGAATCTGTAGTGATTTTTTCTCTGGACTTTAATTCCAGGCGTGTTCACACTTGGCCTTGAATATTTAAGATATGTTTGGGGCTGGGACCTTTGCAAGATGCTTGGTGAGCATTGTCTCATTCCTCACAGCAGGTCCCTGAGGTGGGTATCACGAGCCCTGTTTTAGAGAAGAGGAAATAACATGCCCAGGAGTACGTGCGAAGATGAGAGAAGGGCAGTGGAGAAGCTCTGGTCTGTCTGATTCCCGAGCTATATGTGCTATGGCCAACTCTACCAGTGAGGGGAACACGAAAGCATAGTACACGGCAGTGAACCGGTCCATGGCTGTCCAATAAGCCACTTTTGGCAGAGAGATCCGGGCACTGATGTTGAGGATTATCATAGTCAGCTTTGTAGTCATCCCAAACATGGTCCTGGCTGAGGCAAATTCTCAGTTCAGGTAAAAGGAGACTTCTGACAGGTCATAGTCATTATGCAAAGAAGGTAGGTCTGGATGACAAAGTACCTGATCTTTCTCTTCAGGTGGCAATGAACTATCATGATGGTATATGCACCTGTGCTGGTGCCGATGTTCTCCATGTCCACCGTCTGTCCCATTAGGTAGTACTGGTTCAGCCTGGAGCCGTCTTCTGCCACCACCACTATACTGTACATTAAATCTCCGTGACTTATTTTATAACCAAAACTTTGTACCTTTTGATCCCTTTCATTCATTTTGCCCAGGCCACCCCTAACCCCTCCTCCCCTCTTTTAACCACCAATCTCTTCTCTGTATCTAAAAGACTTGTTTTGTTCTGTTTGTTCATTTGTTTTGTTGCCCCTCTTTTAACCACCAATCTCTTCTCTGTATCTATAAGACTGGTTTTGTTTTGTTCTGTTTGTTCATTTGTTTTGTTTTTTAGATTCCACACATAAAAGAAATCATACAGCATTTGTCTTTCTCTGTCTGACTTTTTCACTTAGCATAATACCCTCTAGATTCATCCTTGCAAATAACAAGAATTCATTTTTTATTATGGCTGAGTAATTTCCATTGTATATATATGCCCCATCTTCTTCATTCATTCATCAATGGACATTTAGATTGTTTCCATATCTTGACTATTGTAAATAATGCTACAATTAACACAGGGATACATATTTTTTTTCTTTTTAATATTTTTTATTTTTTAATTACAATTGACATACAATGTTATATTAGTTTCAGGTATACAACATAGTGATTTGACATTTATATCTTATGAAATGATCACTCCAATAAATCTAGTACCCATCTGACATCTAGATTATAATATTATTGACAATGTTCTTTATGCTATACTTTAACCCTCATGACTATTTTGTAACTACCAATTTATACTTCTTAATCCCTCCTCCTTTGTCACCCACCCTCTCAAATCCCCTCCCACATGACAATCTTCAAAATGTTCTCTGTATCTGTGAGTTTGTTTCTGTTTTGTTTGTTTATTTTGTTCCTTAGATTCCACATGTAAGTGAAATCATATGGCGTTTGTCTTTCTCTGTCTGACTTACTCCACTCAAAACAATATCCTCTAGGTTCATCCATGTTATTGCAGACAGCAAGATTTCATTCTTTTTTTTTATAGCTGAGAAGTATTACATTGTATATATGAACTACCTCTTCTTTATCTATTCATCTATTGATGGACAACAGGTTGCCTCCCTCTGTATCTTGGCTATTGTAAATAATGTTACAATGAACATATGGATTCACAGGTCCCTTAGAAGTAGTGTTTTTGGTTTGTTCGAATAAATATCCAGAAGTTTGATTACAGGGTTCTTCTTAGTCTCTTGCTATAGCATCTGTTTTAAAGTTTATTTGTCTGATATAAGTATTGCTTCCCCAGTTTTTATTAATTTGTTTGTTTCCATTTTCCTAAAATATTTTTAAAATTTATTTATTTTAATTAGTTTCAAGTATACAATACATTGGTTAGATATTTATATAGTTCATTAAAAGTTCCCCCAATTGCTCCCTCCCTCCCTTGAACCTCCACCAAGCCAATGTATTAATGCTAACTGCATTCCCTATGCCACACTCTCCATCCCTATGACCATCCATCAGCTACTAATTTGTATTTCTTTAACCCTTGACCCCCATTCTCCTAGCCCCCCAAACCTCCCTCCTCTCTATCACCAAATTGTTCACTATATTTG
>NW_006433382.1:0-613 GCF_000325575.1 Pteropus alecto | reverse complement strand
AACCTAAAAGCAACAAACAAACAGGGCAAACAAAGATACATGGACAATAGACTAGTGGTTACTAGTGGTTAAACAAAAAGAACAAACTGGGGAAGTGGGGGAATGGGGGAGGCGGATGGGGTAAAAGGGGTCAAATATGTGATGACAGAAAGAAATCTCACTATGGGTCATGAACACACAATGCAATATATATATGACTTACTGTTAAACTGAACACCTGAAACTTAGTATATTTTGTGAAACAATGTCACCATAATAAAAATAAATCAAATTTTAAAAAGACACAGGGTAGCCAAATGGATAAGAAAACAAGACTCATGCACTTGCTGTCTATAAGAGACCCCTTTCAAATGAAATGACACTTAGATTTAAATAAAATGGATGGAAAAAGATATTTCACACAAATGGAAATGAATAAAAACTGAGGTAGCAATATTTATAATATTCGGTCTCTTACTATAGCCTCTTAAACAAAGGCTATAGTAAGAGACCAAAAAGGGTATTACATAATGATAAAGGGATCAATAAATTAAGAGAACATTATCCTAGTAAACATATACACACCCAACTGAGGAGCACCTACATACATAAAGCAATTCCTGACTGACATAAA
>NW_006433381.1:788634-793963 GCF_000325575.1 Pteropus alecto | reverse complement strand
AATTCCTTGCTTTCTCTCTCTTCTCCTTCTGGTACCTCTGAGATGCGAATGTTGTTATGTTCGATGTTGTCCCAGAGGCTTCTTAAGCTGTCTTCTTTTTTTGCATTATTTTTCCTCGTTGCTGTTCTGATTGCGTGTCCTCTGCTACTTCATCCCGTATGTCGCCAATTCGATCCTCCATTCATCCACTCTGTTGATTCCCTCTAATGAACTCTTCGTCTCAGATATTGCATTCTTCATTTCGTACTGGCTCCCTTTTATGTGTCCCATCTCCATTTTTTTATGTTATTTTTAATCTCTTCATTAAAGGTCTCACTGAGGTCATCACTTCTTCCCCTAAGTTCCTTGAGCATCCTGATAAGCAGTGTTTTGATCTCTGCATCTGATATATTGCTTGTCTCCATTTTGGTGAATTCTTTTTTCTGGAGCTTTGTTCTGTTCTTTCACGTGGGACATGCTTCTTTGTCTCTACAATTTGGTTGCCTCCTTGTGTCAGTTTCTATGTATTAGGCAGGGTCCTTAGGTCTCCCGGACTTAGTAGAGTGGCTTTATGTAGTAGGTGTGCTGTGGGGCCCCTTGGCACAGACCAGGGAGGGGTCCAGCTACAGGCCAAGTTCAGACGCAGACTGGGCATCTCCGGGGTTGCCTGGTAAGAGTCACCAAGCCATCCATATATGGCTTCCACCCATGCTGGGCTTACAGGTGCCTTGAGGGTCCATGTCAGGAACTGAGGCCAGTGGCCACTGCTGCGGGGCTTGGGGCTGCTCAGCCAAGACAGCCCGTTTGCATGGGATACATCACTGGGAGAAGCTTGGGAGAGCCCAAGATTTGGGAGAGGCAGAGTCTCAGGGAATCCCCTGGGCGACACCACCTGTGTTATCCAGGTTGACCGCACCTGTGTCTGCAGCCTGGGAGGTGAATGGGCTCAACAAAAGAACAATGGCTTCTGCCTGCACCTCTGTCTGGGAGCCAGGCAGAGACCCCTAGCCCTCACCTTGAAGCCCGACAGCTCAGCGCCTCCCTGTATGTCCTTGGCACTCCTGGGGCAGCTGCCCCGGCACTGGAGCTCAGAGCGATGAAAGTCTGTCAGTGAGTAAGTCCATGTGTGTGCCCCTTAAGAGAAATGTCTGTGCATCTAGCCATCCTCTGTCTCCCTCAGCCACAGTCTCTGTTGGTTTTCACAGCCAGAAGTTGTGAGGACTTCTCTTCTCGGCACTAGAACCCTGGGCTGGGGAACCCAGTGTGTGGCTGGGACCTCTCGCTCCTCAGGTGGAGGAGGGGGCTCTGCAGCCAAGATAGCCCTCCCAATTCTCGATGGCCGCACTGCTGTTGGGCCGTTTTGCATCTCCGCCCCTCCTACCGTTTTGAGATGACCTGTTATTTGAGGTGACCTCTGGCGACACCGCGTACTGATTGCTGTGTAGTTTTGCTATAATTTTGGTGTGATCGCTAGAGGAGGTGTGCACAGCCTCTACATTCTAGGCTATCTTGAATTGTCTCGATCTTTTTAATGTATTGCTGGACTCGGATTGCTAGAATTTTGTTGAGAATTTTTGCATCTATGTTCATCAGGGATATCAGCCCATAATTTTCCCTTTTCGTAATGCCTTTGTCTGGTTTTGGTGTCAGGGTTTTGCTGGCCTCATAAAATGAGCTTAGGAGCCTTCCCTTCCCCCTTCAATATTTTTGGAACAGTTTGAGGTTAGGTGTTAGTTCTTCTTTGAATGTTTGGTAAAATTCACCTTTGAAGCCATTCGGTCCAGGACTTTTGTTTGTTGGGCGTTTTTTGATTACCGATTCAATTCTGTTAGCAGTTGTCGGTCTGTTCAGATTTTCTGTTTCTTCTTGATTCAGTCTTGGAAGAGTGTATGTTTCCAGGAATTTATCCACTTCTTCCAGGCTGTCCAATTCGTTGACATATATTGGTTGCAGTGTTTTCTAATAATCTTTTGTGTTTCTGTGGTGTCAGTTGTCACTTCTCCTCTTTCATTTCTGATTTTATTTCTTTGGGTCCTCTCTTTTTCTCTTGATGAGTATGGTTAAGGGTTTATCAATTTTTTTTTTTGTCTTTTCAAAGAATCAGCTCCTGGATTCACTGATCTTTTGTATTGTTTTTTTCTAGACTCTGTTTCATTGGCTTCCCCTCTGATCTGTATTATTTCCTTCCTTCTATTGACTTTGGGCTTTGTTTGTTGTTCTTTTTCTAGTTCCTTTAGTTGTGAGGTTAAATTTTTTATTTGAGATTTTTCATGTTTCTTGAGGTACTTCTGTATCACTATGAATTCCCCTCTTAGGACTGCTTCCTCTGTGTCCCTCAGATGTGAGTTGTTGTGTTTTCATTTTCATTTTCAAGGTGTCTTTTGATTTCTTCCTTGATCTTGTCGTTAAGCCATTCATTGTTTAGCAGCATGTTATTTGGCCTCCATGTGTTTGGGTGTTTTTCAGTTTTCCTTCTCGTTATTGATTTCAAGTTTCATACCATTGCAGTCGGAGAGGATGCTTGATATGATTTCAGTCGTCTTAAATTTATTGAGACTTGTTCTGTGACCTAACTTGTTGTCTATCCTGGAAAACATTCCATGTGCACTTGAAAAGAAAGTATATTCTTCTGCTTTGGGTGAAATGTTATAAAATTATCCATTAAATCCATCTGGTCTAATATATCATTTAAGGCCACTGTTTCCTTGTTGATTTTCTGCCTGGATGATGTATCCATTGATGTCAATGGGGGTGTCGAAGTCCCATACAATCACTGTATTAAAGTCGATCGCTCTCCTGTGTCCATCAATATTTGCTGTTAATATTTAGGTGCCCCTACATTGGGTGTGTGGGTGTTTGTAAGAGTTAAATCCTCTTGTTGTAGTGATCTCTTTATCATTATGAAATGTCCTCCTTTGTCTCTTGTTATGGCCTGTGTTTTAAAGTCTATTTTGTGTTATATATGTATTGCTACCCCAGCTTTATTTGTCTCCATTTGCATGAAATATCTTTTTCCATTCCTTTATTTTCAGTTCGTGTGTGTCTTCTATCCAAAGTGTGTCTCTTGTAGACAGCGTATGCATGTGTCTTGTTTTCATACCCATTCAGCCTCCCTATGTCTTTTGGTTGGAACATTTAGTCCATTTACAGTTCAAGTAATTACTGACTGGTATGCAGTTATTGCCATTTTGTTAATTGCTTTCTGAATGTTTTTGTAGTTCTTCTCTGTTCCTTTCTTATTCTCTTCTCTTGTATGTTGATGACTCTCTGGAGTGGTGTGTTTGGATTCCTTTCTCTTTATTTCTTGCATACTGCTTGTAGATTTTTGGTTTGTGGTTACCATGTGCTTTATATATACCAAGCTATGCTTATAGCAGTCTGTTTTATGTTGATGGTCGCTTAAATTTCTGCATATTAGGTAGATCTGCTATGTCTCCCAGCTTTGCCAGAGTGGCCTTATGTAACAGATGTCCTGTGAGGCCCAGTGGTGCAGTCTCCCACGTCACCTGAGCCGAGTGCTCCAGCGGTGTCCCTTGTGTGGGTTGTGCGTGCTCTCCTAATTTAGTTGACCCTTAATTGCTGTTGTGACGTCAGTGGTGGAGATTGCCCCTCAGGCTGACTGGCTGCGAGGACTGCCTGTGACTACAGCGGGTGAGCTGTTGTGCAGGGGCTAACTCCACGGAGTGAGATTCGCTTTAGTGGTGCTCTGGTGCCTGCCAAGTAGCCCTTTGTGTGTGTCATTTGTGGAGGTGGTTGGGCGGTGCTCTGGTGTGGTCTGAAGCTGGCCATTGAGTGGATTGGTTCTGGGGCTCTATTGGAGGGTGCAGGCCAAGGTCAGCCACTAACTGTGCCCCTTGCGGAGACATCTGGTCAGAGCTACAGAGTGATCTGCAGTTGGAAGCAGCCTGTTCTGGGCTCGGAGGCACCTGGAAGAGGCTATGTTGCAAACTGAGGCTGGCTGCCACTAATGCTAGGCTTGGGGTGACTTAGCAAGAGGTACAAGGCATACCAGTGACTTCCAGAGACATCCAGACGGTCATGCACCTGCTCCTGCTCGGGGAGTTGGGCAAGCACGCCATGTCCGAGAGCACCAAGGCCGTCCTCTGGTACATTTGCTGCAGCTGAGCTACCTGGGCACCGCTGAGCATGGCAGCCCAAAGGCTCTTTTCAGAGCCACTCCACTTGCCATGAAAAGAACTGTGGCTCTCGTGTTTGATCCTGTGGCTTTCTGCCGACATTTAGAGCACTGTTACCGTGAACAAAACATCATCAACTCTACTTTAATGTACAGAGAGTGTAGTTTATTCCCTGGAAAATCATGGATTTTCTTTAACCACGTTGCATGTCATGGCTTTCCCAAATGGTCATTCCCGTTAGTGTTTTTCTCTAGGTCAGTCTTTGGGAGGTATTTTGCCGATGATGTCCTTTACCTGTTTCACTCATTCCCTCACGAGTATATGGTAGAATTTTCCAGAAGTTTGTTATGTCTGCTATGACAACGGATGAAGTGCAGAAGCAAATACAAGAATCCATCTGTCTTCTGTCAGGCTGGATAGTAAGGAGACTTTCAAATATCCGAAACAACATCAATTTCCTCTACATTTTTAGAAGGAAATATTTATCATATGAGTTTGTAAATTGCATTAACATTATATAATGGGTGTTTTTATTGTGATTTTAAAGTGAATTTTAAAATAAATTTATTAAAATTTCTGTTGTATCATTTTGTACAGTGAGTGTATTGGCAGGTATTACTGAAACAACAGCTCTTTGGGTTCCTATTTATTTTTAATAGCGTGAGGTTTCCCGAGACAAAACTGTTCTAGATATTTACTCATTTGCATCGTCAACTCATACCCAATTGACTCCATGGGAAATCGTGGATTTTCCTTAACTATGTTGCATTTCCTCCACTTTCTAAATGAGTATTTCTGCTTGTTATTTTTCTATGTCTACCTTTCCAGCAACCTGTAAGGTCAAAGTAATTTTCCTATTAATTTCATTTACCACTTTTGTTCACGTCATTCCACGACTGTATTATGGAACTTTTCAGAAATATTTTATGCGTGATATGCAATAAGGTTAAGAAGCAGCTATATCCACCAATGCACCCCTATTATACTTTGTCATCATACCGCGCGTGAACCCTCCGTTTAAATATGTAAAGGAGGAATGATACACAGTAGAGAAGCAGACTAGTGAAATTTCCAAAAACAAGTCACTTTTCCAATTCCCCGGTTTCCGAAATTATTGAGTACAACGTTGTATGGACATATCCAGTGTGTGGCACCGAGCAGCACATCAATGAGTGTGTGTTTCGTAGAGCTACATGTCAGGTTCGGATGGCCCT
>NW_006433381.1:783980-788540 GCF_000325575.1 Pteropus alecto | reverse complement strand
GGGTCTTGTCTGTTTTCCCCTGCTCTGGACTCTGGGCAAGCATGTGACTGCTTTGACCAATGGAACATGGTGGAAGTGATGTTATGTATGCCGATTACAGAGCTAATCTTTAAAACGACAGGTGCCTTCTGAGCCGCCATGTAGGAAGTCTGCCTATCCTGCTGGAGACACCACATGGACAGGCTTTGAGACTCTTTGGGGAGAGACAGGGGCCTAGCTGAGCCCAGCCCTCCAACCAGCTCCTCCAAGGCAACAGGTATGTGAATGCAAGTTGACTCGAAACTTTCAGAGTAGCTTAGGAGTGACCCTGATCGGGTATACCCCCTCTTTCTTTAATATTAAGGGCCACTTACACTTCTTATTTGCTCGCTATTGGCACACTAATATATCAGCAAAAAGAAAACAATACTTCCCCTTCCAAACAAGTAGAAATACTTGAAAAAATGATCACAAACATTATTTGAAATGCTTGGATGAGCTGGAAAAGAGCTAGAAATTAATAGACAACTGAGACATTTGCCTCAAACCCAGGCCCTTGAAAGACAACACCCTTAGTGAAAAGCTGGCCTTTTTGCTATGGGGAAAGGGAGATTGGTATATCTTGGCCTTGTGTCTGGATGGGGGGGAAAAGGCTCCTTTGATAGTTTCAAAGCGCAATTCTGCCTTCACGTGGCTGTGGCATCCCAATGAAGACTATCAGCATGGCTCAAGGAATTCTGGCAAAAACCCAGACGTGGGGCAAATGCTAGTCAAATCCTCTGTGGAGGAGCCCACCCTTAACCGAGCCTTAGAGAAGGTCCCCACTGATAAAGCCCTTCCACACTTGCTCATAATTCAAAAAAACCAAAGGTATCCTCCTCCAAAGATTTATCCCCGGGTGCAAACAATTCAAAAAGTGTTGACATGTTAAGTAAATGAGAGGATATAAACCATAATAAGGAAGAAACAAGAAATATCACAAAGAATCAAATACAATTTCTGAAAGCGTAAAACAGAACCACTGGACCAAAAAGTTAATGTCATTTTAAATAACCGATTAACGCACCTGGATGGGGAATTAGTGTATTGGAAGAAATTAGGGGGGGATGCCTCCTAGCGAGATAAAGAGAAAGGAAAGGTGAAGAGACATAGGGCATGGACCAAAAACGTATAAACTACACCCCATAGGAGTTTGTGAAGGAGATATTGGGCAAACTGAGGAAGAATAATATTCAAAGAGGAAATGGCTGGTAATTTGTTCAGAATGAAGGAAATCCACAGTCGCCTAGAATTATTGCAGAGCAATGGAAACATTCGTACATAAAAGCAGAGAGTGACTGTATAAAACAGTTCCCAGAATGGTGATGGCTAAGTTCCACTTAGAGGGGATTTTATGGCCTTGAGTGCTTCCTAAAATCAGAAAGCCTTGACCAGGCATTTCACAGAAGAGGGAACACAAATGGAAAAAAGTAAAATACTCAAGACGAGGCACCAGCTCACGAGCAGTCCGAGAAGTGCCCACCCACACCGCGGTGAGATACTATTTCACACCATCAGAGCCGCGAGGGTGAAAAAGACTGACCGTCCCACGTGTTGGTGAGGAGATAGAGCCATGGGGAGTTTGCATCCACTGCTAGTAGGTGTGGAAGGTGGTCTGAGGCCTTTTGAGAGCAATCCAGCATATCGATTAACGTGCAGGAGAAGCACCCGCTGCTGACCGCAACGATTCCACTCCTGAGTACCTAATCCAGAGGCCTGAGCACAAGGAGACATGTATGAGAATGCTCTTAGCGGCATTGTACTTATTAACAAAAAATTCAGATAAAACATAAATGGTCATCGACAGTAAAGTGGATGAACAAATTGTGATAAAGTAATACAATTGAAAGCCATTCACCAGAAAAATAAGTGAACCAGAGCTACTGATATCACTATGGCTGTATCTTGCACACAATAGTGAAAGAAAACAGTATGATACACATTTTTAATTTTCTATCCTGCCACTTAAGTGACTTTATTTTGTATTTCTAATAGTTTTTTTTTTTTTTTTGCTGGCATGCTTAGGCTTCTTTATGTTTGGCATCATGTCATCTGCAAATAGTGATGGTTTTACTTGTTCTTTCCAACTCAGATGCTTTCTATTTCTTTTTCTTGTAGCTAGGACTTGCAGTACTATGTTAAATAAAAGTGGTGAAAGAGGACATCCTTGATTTTTTCCCTAATTTTGAAGTAAAAGCTTTCAGCTTTTCACCATTGAGTATGATATTAGCTGTAGGTTTGTTATATATGGCCTTCATTATGTCAAGATATATTTTATTGTATATATGTACCACCACTTCTTTATTTTTTCATCTTTGAAGGATACCAAGGGTGCCTCCATATCTTGGCTATTGTAAATAATGCTGCAATGAACATATGAATTCACATATCCCTTCAAAGTAATATTTGGGTTTTCTTTGGATAAATACCCAGAAGTAAGATTTACTGGGTCCCTCTTTGTCTCTGGTTATAGCCTTTGTTTTAAAGTCTGTTTTGGATCTTTGGAAACATGGCAGTGTGAGAGATGTCCTCAAATCTCTCCCTTTGAAACAATAATAAGCTGAACATCTAAAACTCAACAAAAAACACAAACTGCACACCAGCATGTCTGAGTGTGTGATCTGCACATAAGAGCTACCACAGGTCAGAAATCTGGATATCAAGTGGTGGACTGGGAGAAATAAAGAAACTGCCTCTCGCAACTACCTGACCTACCTGCAGGAGGAAGGGGAGGGGATAAGGAGCGGTGACTTCCATGAACAGCCCTGCCTGAAAAAGCTGTGAGCTCCCTGTGGCAGGCCAGCAGCATGGCCCAGTCATCAGGGCAGAAGGCAGTGAAGCGAAATGGCCGAAAATCAACAGTTGATTTCTACAGGCCAGGGCTGCAAAACCGAGACTGAACAACAGCCCCACACTCCCAACCCAGAGGGCTCCTTCCTCCATACCCTCCTAGACGAAACAATGCAGAGCCGCCAGGAGAATTGGGGCAAATGCTACTGAAACTATTGCTAACACTGACAGGGACCGAAATTGAGGGTAGAGAGCATAATTAAATATCTATCGAAAAATAAAAAGGCATTTTAAAGGCTTTATATACAGCAGGGATCCAAGAAGCTTAGACATCACCTACTAGAAATCAAAAGAAAAGCACCTTGTTTGCAGCAGTCTAAAGAGAGACCTTTATATAATAAATCTTCATTCTGGAAAAACAACAGAATACATTTCCATCAATGTCCAGGTGGAGAAGTAGTCCATTAAACACCATGAACAACCAATGTGACAAGGCATCTCAGAAATAAAGAGAAAAAGAATATCTAGAAAATAAGCTTACAGACATAGAAATATGCAACTTCACTGATAGAGAATTCAAAATGGTACTTCCGAAAAAAAAGGTGAGTTCCGAAACGAGTCAAATCAACAATTTTAGGAATTGAAAAAACATCTAGATGAGCAGAGCAAGGACTGAAACCCTCAAAAAGAACCAAAGAGAACATCTGTAGATGAAGAATACACTGCAAGAGTTGAAAAATGAAATAGCAAGCTTGGGAAATAGAGTTGACCAAATGGAGGAAAGGATCAGTGATATCGAAGACAGAAATGTAAAAATAAAGCAGAAGGAAAAAGAGAGAAACTGAAGAATAAAAAATAATGAAGGAAATTCAAGAACTAGCTGATACCATCAGTATAGTAAATATAAGAATAATGGGCATTGTTGAAGGCAAGAAAAAGGAAAAGGGATTAGAAAGCGTTCTCAGACAAAGAGTTGATGAGAATTTCCCAAATCTAGGAATGAGCTGGAGCTTGGAATTCAAGAAGTCAACAGAACACTCAATTATCTCAACCCAAAAAGGCCTTCACCAAGACACATTGTATTAATATTATCAAAAATCAATGACAAAAACAGAATTCTCAGGGCAGTCAGGGAGAAGAAAACAGTAACTTATAAAGGAAAACCCATTATATGATCCACGGACTTCTCAGTGCAAACCTTACAAGCCAGAAAGGAATGGAATCAAATATTTAAATTATTAAGTGAAAGGAACTATCAGCCTAGAATAATGTATCCAGCTAAGCTCTCTTTTAGATATGAAGAAGAAATTAAGATAATTCCAGACATACAAAAATTGAGGGAATTCTCCACTACGAGGCCTGCACTACAGGAAATACTGAAAGGGGTCAGCTCACCTAAAACAAAATGACACACACACACAATGCATAATTAGGAGTAAGGTGACTAGCAGGTTGATAAAAGCAGAGGAGTGCAACCCTTACTAGGAACAGGGCATTATAAGCTTAAAATAAGAAGAGATTTGCTATAGCAAGATAGTAATGAAAGTTCAGTATACATAAGGACGAAATGAGACAAGAAGAACTAAAAGGGGGAGGATTCAAAGATGCAAATTCGCAAAGGGGAATGGAGATAAGGCACATGCAGAAGAAAAGGGATGACTGTATATAAACAACTATCCTTATCATATTCATAATGGTAACCACAGGCCAAAGATTTAAAACCAAAGTATATAACATGAAACGAAAAGGACT
>NW_006433381.1:777562-781292 GCF_000325575.1 Pteropus alecto | reverse complement strand
TACATAGATAAATGGAACAGCAAAGAAAGTCCAGCAATAAATACACACCTATATGGTCATTTAATCTATGACAAAGGAGGCAAGAATATACAATGGGGAAAGAAAGCCTCTTCAAAAAATGGTGCTGGGAAAATTGAAAGTCCACCTGCAAAAGAATAAAACTTAGACTGTTTTTTATCACCACATACCAAAAGTAATACAAAATGGATTAAGGACCTAAATATAAGACCCGAAACAATAAAATGCACAGAAGAAAACATAAGAATGAAACTCAAGGCCCTTGGACTTAAAGAAGATTTTATGAACTTGCCCTCAAAGGCAAGGGAAGTAAAAGCTAAAACAAATGAATGGGACTACAACAAACTGAAAAGCTTCTGCTCAGCAAAAGAAATCATCAACAAGGTAAAGAGACAACCATCCAAATGGGAAAATATATTTGCAAACAATGCCTCTGATAAGGGCCTGATTTCTAAAATATACAAAGAACTCATACAACTCAATAACAACAAAATTATGATCCAATCATAAAATGGGCAGACGACTGGAACAGACACTTCTCCCTAGAGGACATTCAAATGGCCAACAAATATTTGAAAAGATGCTCAACATCGCTAGCAATTAGGGAAATGCAAACGAAAACCATAATGAGATACCATCTCACACCTGTTAAAATAGCTATAATCAACAGAACAAGTAATAACTAATTTTGGAGAGGATGTAGACAAAAAGGAACCTTCATACACTGATGGTGGGACTGCAAATTGGTACAGCCACTATGGAAACAGTATAGAGATTCCTCAAAAAACTAAGAATTGACCTACCATATTATCCAGCAATCCCTCTACTGGGTATTTACTCCAAATACTTTAAAACCTATATCCGAAAAGATATTTGCACACCTATGTTCATAGCAGCATTATTCACAGTGGCCAGGACATGGAAGCAACTGAATTGTCCTATGATAGATAATTAGCTAAAGAAGCTGTAGTGCATATATACAGTGGAATATTACTCAGCCATAAGAAGAGATGAAATACTGTCATTTTCGACAACCTGGATGGACCTCAAGATAATCACGCTAAGCAAAATATGCCAGACAGAAAAAGTTGAAAATCACATGATATAAACCTAAAAGCAACAAATGAACAAGACAAACAGACTCATGGACATGGACTATAGACTAGTGGCTACCAGAGGGTAGGGTGTGGTGGAGGAGGGTTAGGTAGACATTTAAAGGAGGTCAATTATAGTGGGGTAGGGGGAGGGTGAAGTGGGTAAAGAGGATCAAATATATGGTAGTTGAAAGAAACTGGGTTTTGGGTGGCAAACACACAATAGAATGTACAGATGTCAAATTATAATGAAAATTATATAATTGTATTAACCAATGTTACCCCAATAAACGTAATTAAAAAAAAAAAGAGAAAGATTTCTTCAATGGAATCTCTCAGCTTCTGTGTGAGGAAAAAAAAAAAAAAGTCTATTTTACCCCAGCATTTTTTGTTTGTTTTTTTCCCCATTTTCATGAAATACCATTTTCCATCCCTTAACTTTCAGTCTGTGTGTGTCTTTCGATCTGAAGTCTGTTTCTTATAGGCAGCATATGTAAGGATCTTGTTTTCTTATCCAGTTAGCCACATCATCTTTTTAAAAAAAATTTTTTTTAATGTCTACAACACCTGGTATTCCTAGGTTGTCTCCCACCCAAGTACTAACCAGGCTGACCCTGCTTAGCATCTGAGATTAGACGAGATAGGGCACATTCATGGTGGTATGGCCATAAACCACGTTATCTTTTGACTGGAATATTTAACCCTGTTATATTTGAAGTACTTGTTGATAGATATGTAGTTATTGCCATGTTATTATTCATATTTTTGATACTTTTTCTTCTTAAAAAAGTCCCTTCAACATATTCTGTAATACTGGCGTGGTGGTGATGAACTCCTTTAGCTTTTTCTTGTCTGTGAAGCTCTTTATCTGTCCTCAATTCTAAATTATAGCTTTCCTGGGTAGAGCAATCTTGGTTGTGGGTCCTTGCTTTTCATCACTTTTAATATTTTTTGCCAATTCCTTTGGCCTGCAAAGTTTATGTTGAGAAATCAGCTGACAGTCTTATGGGAGCTCCCTTGTAGATTACTAACTGCTTTTTCCTTGCTGCTTTTAAGATTCTCTGTCTTTAATCTTTGGCATTTTAATGATGATGTGTCTGGGTATGGGCCTCTTTCGGTTCATCTTCTTTTGAACTCTCTGAGCTTCCTGGGGTTGTATGTCTATTTCCTTCACCAAGTTAGAGAAGTTTTCTGTAATTATTTCCTCAAATAGGTTCTCAGTTCCTTGCTCTCTCTTCTCCTTATGGTACTCTTAAGATGTGAATGTTATGTTTGATGTTGTTCCAGAGGCCCCCTAAACTAACCTTATTTTTTTTATTGTTTTTCTGTTGTTGTTGTTGTTGTTGTTGTTGCTCTTCTGATTGGGTGTCTTCTGCTACCCCATCCTATATATCACTGATTTGATCCTCCACTCCTCCAATCTGTTGATTCCCTGTAATGTACTCTTCATCTCCGATATTATATTCTTCATTTCTTACTCGTTCCCTTTTATGTTTCCCATCTTTATTTTTATGTTTTCTATCTCATTGTTAAAGTTCTCGCAGAGTTCATCTACTCTTCCCCTAAGTTCATTGAGTGTCACTATAACCAGTGTTTTGAACTCTACATCTACTAGATTGTTTGTCTCCATTCTATTTAGTTTTTTTTTTGAATAAGGAATTTTCTGGCTTTATTGAAATATAATAGACAGTTAGTTGTTCATATTTACATTGTACAATTCAATGAGATTTTTTTCAATTACAGTTGGCATACAATAATATACCAGTTTCATTTGTACAGCATAGCATTCAGAGATCCATATAACTTGCAAAACAATCACCCCACTAAACCTAGTACCTCTCTTTCCCCTTACGTATTTATTACAACATTATTAATCATCTTCCCCATGCTACACTCTACATCTCCAGGTCTATTCTGCAACTATCCATTTGTACCTCTTAATTCCTTTGCCTTTTTTTGCTGTACCCAAACACCCCTCCCTTCTAGTAGCCCTCAAAATATTCTCTGATTCTATTAGTTTATATCTGCTTTTGTTGTTGTTATTGATTTTGTTCTTCAGATTCCACATGTATGTGAAATCATGAGATATTTGTCTTTCTCTATCTGACCCATTTCATTCAGCACAATACCCCCTAGGTTCATCAAAGCAATATCTTTTTCCATCCCCTTCCTTTTAGTCTGTGTGTGTCTTTCAATCTGAAGTGAGTATCTTATGGGCAGCATATGGAGTCTTGTTTGCTTTTCCGTTCGGTCACCCTATGTCTTTTGATTGGAACATTTAATGCATTTGAATTTAAAGTAATTTTTGGTAGATATGTAGTTATTGCCATTTTATTTTTCATCTTTTTTATCTTTTTTTTTTTTTCCATTATTTTCTTAAAGAAGTTCCTTTAACATTTCTTGTCATGCTGGTTTGGTGGTGATGAACTCCTTTAGCTTTTTCTTGTCTGGGAACTCTTTATCTGTCCTTCAGTTCTAAATGATAACTTTGCTGAGTAATCTTGGTTGTAGGTCCCTGTATTTCTCTTTGTGAATATTTCTTGCCAATCCCTCAGTCCTGCAAAGTTTCTGCTGAGAAATCAGCTGATGGTCTTATGGGAGCTCTCTTATAGGTCACG
>NW_006433381.1:771886-777512 GCF_000325575.1 Pteropus alecto | reverse complement strand
ACGATGTGGCTTGGCACGGGTCTCTTTGGGTTCCTGGTTTTTGGGACACCCTGAGCTTCCTGGGTTGTGTGTCTATTTCCATGACCAGGTTAGGGAAGTTTTCCATCATTATTTCTTCAAATAGCTCTTCAACATCTTGTTTTCCTTCCAGTATCCACATGACATAGATATTTTTACATTTAATAATGTCCCATAGGCTCCTTAAAATATTATTATAGTCTTGGTTTCTTTTATCATGCCATTCTGATTGAGTGTTCTTGGATTCCTCATCCTCTATATTGGTGGTTTGATCCTCTTCTTTATTTACTCTATTCCATGTTATATACTCTTCATCTCAGATAATGTGTTCATCATTTCCGACTGGCTCCCTTTTATAATTTCCATTTTCATTTTTATGTTTTTTATCTCTTTGTTAAAGTTCTCACTGAATTCATCTATGCTTTCCCTAACTACTTTATAACCAGTGTTTTGAAATATGCATCTATTAGATTGCTTGACTCCATTATTCCTGGATCTCTGTTCTGTTCTCTCATATGGTTTCTGCTTCTTTGTCTTCCCAATTTGCTGCCTTCTGTGTCTGTTTCTATGTACTAATCAAAACTCCTAAGTCTCCTGGTCTTATTAGGATAAATTTGTATAGTAGGTGTCCAGCAGCACAGTTCTGAAGGGGCCAAGTTTTGCCCCAGCCTGTGCTCCTCCGGTGCCACCTGTTAAGATTCAGCAAGCCATCCACAGATGTTGTGCTTATGGTTGCCTCACGAGGCCACACCAGACACTGCAGCCAGGTGCCGCCAGTGTGTCTTGGTGCTTCTCAGCAAGGAGCACCTGACTTGCCAAAGATATACCTGGATGTGGCTTGGGTGGGGCCGTGAGTTGGGGGAGACAGAGTTTCAGGGAATCCTCTGGGCAGAGTAATCTCCGTTATCCAGTTTGATGACATCTCAGCTATGACAGTGCTGAATCCACACACTGGGAGAGGGGAAGGCTCAACAGAAGAACAATGGATACCGCCGCCACTTCTGTTTTGGAGAAAGCCTCACCTCCGGTTCTTGCTCTGACAACTCACTGTCCCCCTGTAAGTCCCTTGTGCCCACGGAGCAGCCCACCCAACATTGGTGCTCAGAGCGAGCAGGTACATCACTGCAAAAGTCTGCTCGCAGACACAGCCCCTTTAAGAGATGTCTGTAGCTACCAGCTGCTGCTGCCGTAGCCTCTGGCCGACTCAGCTGCTACAACAGGGCAAACTCGTGTCTTTGCCCCCTCCTACCTTCTACTGTTGCAGGTTGGTTAATTATTTCTGTCCTTAGTTATAGTGCTTCTGTTTCTCTATATCCCAAGTGACTTTCCTTGCTGTTAACTCTGTGTTTCTGTCATAACTTTGATTTGGTCTTAAGATGGATGAACAGAGCCTCTATCATCTCAACTTTTTTACTGTCCTCTCATTGAGCTTTTTTTTTTTTTTTTTTCCTGGAGTTTTCTCCTGTTCTTTCATTTGGGACATGTTCTTTTGTCTCCTCATTTTTGCTGCCTTCTTTGATTTATGTATTAGGTTGATCTGCTAAATCTCTCTGTCTTAGCACCACGGCCTTATATAATATGTGTTTTGTGGAGCCCAGTTGCACAGTCTCCCTGATCACCTGAGCCAGGTGCTCCAGGAGTTGCCTTTGTGTGTACTGTGTGTGCCCTTCTCTTACAGTTGAGCCTTGATTGCTGTTGAAATGTCAGTGTATGGGATTTACCCTTGGTCTGACTGGCTGTGAGCATTGGCCACACTCACAGCATAGGAGCTTCTTGCGGTGGCTGACTCCACAGAGCAGGAATTACCCTAGTGGGCTTTGGTGCTTGTCAAGACTATCCTTTGGGAGTGCTGCTTCTGGGTTTAATCAAGTGGTGCTATGAAGATGCCTACCAGGTATGTTGGTCCTGCAGCCTCTTGGGAAGGGCTTTTGTGCAGGCCAAGATCAGTTGCTGCTTGTGACCAGCTCAGGGCTCCCTGGTAGGAGCTAGAAAATGATTTGCAGTTTGTCACTGTCTTTGCTGAAACTTGAGGTGCATAGGAGAGGTTATGCTGTGATCTGAGGCTGACTGCCATCAGTACAGGGCTTGGGGGCAGCTCAGCTACAGGCTCAGGGCACCCCAAGGTCTGCTGCCACCTGGCAGCTACCCATATGGCTCAGATTCTGAAAGAGCCTCCTGGGGTATGCAAGCTATGTGAAGTGAAGTCTCAGGCAGTCACCAGCATGAGATGAATGGTGTTCATCAGGTTGATGCAGATTCAGAATGGGCACTAGTGCTGAGCCTGAGGCCACTCAGCAAAAGACACAGAGCACAATGAGGCTAGATGTCACCTGCTTGGGTCCTACAGACACTTGACATTTGTGCCAGAAAAATTGCAAGTGGGACAATGCCAGCTGTCTACCACCAAAAGCGCCTCAGATGATGTGTGAATTGGATAGGTCGGAATCCCAGGAAATAACCAATGTGGAGTGAGCGGAGTTCACCAAGCCAATGCAGTTTAAGATTCGGCCATGTTGATTGAGGGCTTAACACAGGAAAGTTATTATCTACCTGCTGGATATGTGGTAGAAAGAGTCAACACCGGAACAATGGCAGTTGTCTCTCCAGCTCTTACCTTGAAGCCACATAACTCAGTTTCTCCCCACATGTCTCTGGCACCTCCCAAGTCACCATTTCTCCTCCAGAACCACAGAGTTCCTGGGAGTGAGAGAGTCTGTGGATGGGCCCTTTAAGAGGATGCCTGAATTTCCAGCAGCTTTCCATCTCACCCAGATGGATGGAATTGCTGCTGATTTTCACAAACAAATGTGGGGGTTCTTCTTCCCAGCACTGGTGCTCTGGGCTGGGAAACCAGGTGTGGAGTTGGGACACCTCGCTCCTCAGGGGTGACCTCTGCAGCTGAAATATCCTTCCCCATTTTCAACTGCCGCACGTGAGTGTGGAACCAACCCATTTTGCATCTCTGCCTCTCTTACCAATCTCAATGTGGCTTCTCCTTTAGATCCTTAGTTGTAAGACTTATGTTCAGCTAGATTTCAAAATGTTCTCCAGGTTGATGGTTCTGTAATTTAGATGTAATTTTAATGTGACCACGAGAGGAGGCAAACACAGTGTTTACTGATCCCACCATCTCAAAAGGAACCTTTCTGACTTTTCTAAACTACTATTTCATAACTCTCTCTCCACAAACTCCCAACACTTCCTCCACATTCCAACTCTTAACTTATTTCACTCTCTAATACACCATACAAATTATTTATTTATTATGTTTATATTTAATTTTAGTCTTTCCCCATTTAAATATAAAGTCCACAAGGTCTAAAACTTCTGTTTTGTTTATTGATCCCAAGTACCTAGAATTGTACGTAAAATGAAGTTTTGTTAAATAAATTGTTTTCTGGTGACTTTTGTGTCCCGATAAATTATATCACACTGTGTGTAATCTTCTACAACTTGCTTTTTTCACCCTACATGATTCTTTAAGATTTATTCATGTTTTTACTATAATATATACACATTCATCTTAACAGATATATAATATTCCATTATGTGAATAATCCATGGTTTACTTATGCACTCCAATTCTTGCAGACTTTTAAGTTGTTTCTTTTTTCTTCCATTACAAACAATGCTGCAATTAACATTCTTGCTATAGCTTCCTATTACTCTATAAACATGTCTCATAGAGGTGAAATTGCTAAATGGCAGAGTTAAATGCATCTTTAACCTTCCTGGACATTGCCAAATAGCTTGCCACAGTGATTGCACCAATTTACATGCATATCGGCAGTGTAGAAGATTTCTCATTTCCCCACAGTCTTGCAAATAAGTATTTTCAGATTTCTTTCACCAAACTAATGTGTGGAAATGAGAATCTCACTAGTGTTTGAACCTGCATTTTCCAGATTATTTTATAAAGTGAGTCTCTTTTTATAGGTTTTGTGGCCATACATAGTCCCTCTTCTGTGAATTGTCTTTTGATATCCTTTACTCATTTTTATTTTGATTGTCTTTTTAGTATTGCTACTTATGGGTGTTTTACATAGTCTATATTCTAATTATTGGTGTGTAATATAATTTGAAAAATTTTCAGCATTCCTGTAACAAGAAATGTAACTGGAATAAACCTGTTTGAGGGAAAACACAACTTTTTGTACACATGCAACTCAACTGGTGGGAACCATGTATAAAAAGTATCTTAGCAAGCAGATTTTCAAAATGTTTTATTAAAGTACGATATATATACAGAAAAAAATGGACATATCTTAAGTGTACATCTTGATGACTGTTCACAAAAGGATGACTGTTCACAAAAGTCATATTAACATCCCCCAGATCAAGACTCAAAAAAAAAAAATGACCAGTTCCCCCAGAAGACTCTCTTGTGCCCCCTTTCAGTGGCTATCCCAAGATGGTAATCCACCTCCTGACAATTAGTTTTCCTTCTTTTGTTCTTTAAGTAAATGGAATCATTCAATATATACTCCTCTCTGTCTGGCTTCTTTTGCTCAACATTAGCTTTGTGAGATTCATTCATGTTGACATGTGTATTTGTAGATAGTTTGTTATTCTTAGTCTACCATATATTTTTTTGAGCTTTCAAAATGATTTATTCATTCCATGAGGATAAAAACTCTGTGGGGGAGTAAAAATATTGAACTGTGTTCGTGCATCAAAACTTGTCATGAAGCCAATATTCCTACTAGAGGAAAAAGAAAAACAAAATAGAGGGGAAAATACAATTTGAGGGTGTAAAGGAAACACCATTTGCATAAGAAAGAAATTAGGACAAAAGCCATGGGTACTTACAAATATATCTAAATATCTATAAGCAAAATCTATGCCTAGAAACAGAATTTTTTTTCTTTTTCTAAGCATTTTGTTTGTTTGTTTGTTTTATGGTGACATTGGTTAACAAAATCCAATAAGTTTCAAATGTACAATTCAACAGTAAAGCATATATATACATTGGATATATATGCTTTGCATGTTAACTGCCGATAGATTTCTTTCCGTCATCACATATTTAACCCTTTTTAACCCATCTACCTCCCCCTTCCCTCTACCCTTTAGTAACCACTAGTCTATTGTTCATGTCCATGAGTCTCTGTTTGTTTGTTGACATTAGGTTTATATCCCACATATGAGTGATATCATGTGGTTTCCAACTTTTTCTGTCTGGCTTATTTCACTTAGTATGATTTCTCAAGGTCCATCCATGTTGTTGCAAATGGCAGTATTTCATCTCTTCTTATGGTTGAGTAATATTCCATTGTATATATGTACCACAGTTTGTTTATCCAATCATCTATCAAAGGATGCTTCAGTTGCTTCCATGTCCTGGCCACTGTGAATAATGCTGCTATGAACATAGGTGTGCAAATGTCTTTTTGGATATGGATTTTTAAATCTTTGGAGTAAATAAATACCCAGTAGAGGAATTGCCGAATCATATGGCAGATCAATTCTTAGTTTTTTTGAGGAAGCTGAATATTGTTTTCTATAATGGCTGTACCAATTTTCAGTCCCACCAGCAGTACACGAGAGTTCCTTTTTCTCCACATCCTCTCCAACATTTGTTATTACTTGTCTTGTTGATAACAGCTAT
>NW_006433381.1:765429-768883 GCF_000325575.1 Pteropus alecto | reverse complement strand
CTGCATTTTCTTTTTCTTTCTTTTTTTTTTTTTTTTCTTTTTTGGTGCTCAATTGCATTTATTTCTGCTCTAATTTTGATGATTTCTTTCCTTCTGCTGACTTTAGGCCTTATTTGTTCTTCCTTTTCTAGTCTTTTAAGATGAAGTGTTGTTTATTTGGGCTCGTTCTTGTTTTTGGAGATAGGCCTGTAATGATATGAACTTTCCCTTTATGATCGCTTTTGCTGTGTCCAAAAGTTTTGATATGTTGTACTATCATTGTCATTCATTTCTATGTATCTCTTGATCTCTCTTATTTCCTTTCTGACCCAGTCATTCTTCAGTAGCATGTCATTTAATTTCCATGTATTCGTGGTTCTTCCTGATTACTTTTTACAGTTGATCTCCAGCTTCAAAGAATTATGATCATAAAATATGGTTTGGTATGATTTCAGTCCTTATTATTTATTGAGGCTATCTCTATGTCCCGATATGTGGTCAATCCTTGAGAATGTTCCTTGTGCACTGGAGAAGAATGTATAAGCAGCTGTTTTGGGATGAGAGGCTCTATAAATGTCAATTATGTTCAGTTGGTCTAATGTGTCTTTTAAGGATGTTATTTCCTTATTGATTTTCTGTTTGGATGATCTGTCCATATCTGACAGTGGGATATTTAGGTCCCCTACTATAATGGTGTTTTTGTCTGTTTCTCCCTTAAGTTCTGTTAGTAATTGCTTTATATATTTCAGGGCTTCCTCACTGAGAGGATAGATATCAATAAGTGTTATGTCTTCCTGGTGCATGTTTCCCTTTATCATTATGAAGTGTCTCTCAGTATCTTTCTTTACTTTTTATTTCAAGATCTATTTCGTCCTATATTAGTACCACTACTTCCACTTTTCTCTGACTGCCATTTGCTTGAAATATCATTTTTCTACCCTTTCACTTTGAGTCTATATTTGTCTTTGGAACTGAGATGTGTCACTTGGAAGCAGCATATGGTTGGGTTTTATTTTGTTGATCCAATCTGCAACTCTGTGCTTTTATATTGGTTAGTTCAGTCCATTTACATTTAGGGTGGTTATTGAAACATGAGGTTTTCCTATAGCCATTTTATCTTTTGCTTTCTGGTAGCTTGGTGTTTCTATTGCTTCTTTGTCCTTGTGCTTCTGGTTTTTTATTTCGGTTGGGTTTGTGAATTTTTCCTCTGGTCCTTCTTGTTTTATGTCATATACTTTAGTTCTGAATCTTTGGTGTGTTGTTACCATTACAAACATGTAGAGGAGATACACACACACACACACACACACACATACACACACACATATCTGTACATAAATACACACACATATATATATACATATATACATATATATAATTTAGTCCATTTTATTCTGTGTGTGTCTTATCTCCATTCTCCTTTGAAAATCTGAATCTTTGAATCCTCCATTTTTCTGTTACTGTTATCTCAATTTGTCCATATGTATGCTAAACGTTCATGAGTAACTTACAAGAGCAAATTTCTTAATGGTTAAGCTTGTAATGCCCTGTTCTTAGTAAGGGTTGCACTCCTCTGCTTCTATCTTCCCGATAGTCACTTTACTCCTAATTATGTTTTTTTTTTTTTTTTTTTTTTTGTCATTTTGTTTTAGGTCAACTGACCCCTTTCAGTATTTTCTGTAGTGCAGGCCTCGTAGTGGAGAATTCCCTCATTTTTCTTATGTCTGGAAAGGTCTTAATTTCTCCTTCATATCTGAAGGAGAGCTTAGCTGGATACATTATTCTAGGCTGGTAGTTTCTTTCTCTTAATAATTTAAATATTTGGTTCCATTCCTTTCTGGCTTATAAGGTTTGCACTGAGAAGTTCATGGATAATCTAATGGGTTTTCCTTTATAAGTTACCGTTTTCTTCTCCCTGGCTTCCCTGAGAATTCTGTCTCTATCATTGATTTTCGATAATTTTAATACAATGTGTCTTGGTGAAGTCCTTTTTGAGTTGAGATAATTGGGTGTTCTGTTGACTTCTTGAATTCCATGCTCCAGCTCATTCCTTAGATTTGGGAAATTCTTGTCAACTCTTTGTCTGAAAATGCTTCTAATCCCTGTTTCTTTTCCTTCCCTTCGAGAGTGTCCATTATTCTTATGTTTCCTCTCCTGATGGTATCAGCTAGTTCTTGTATTTCTCTTTCATTATTTTTCATTCTTCAGTTTCTCTCTTCTTTCTGACTTATTTCTGGATTTCTATCTTCGGTATCACTGATTCTTCCTCAATTTTGTCGACTCCATTTCCCAAGCTTGCTATTTTATTTTTCATTTTTTTCAACGTGTTCTTCATCTCCAGATATTCTATTTGGTTCTTTTTGAGTTTTAATCTCCTTGCTAAAAACAACTCATTCTGCTGATCTAGTTGTTTTCTCAATTCCTGGAATTGTTGATATGAATTATTTTGGATCTCATTGAGTTTTTTCAGAAGTACCGTCCTGAAGTCTCTGTCATTTAAGTCACATATTTCTATGTCTGTAAGCTTATTTTCTGGAGAGTTTTCTCTTTCTTTCTGAGATGCCTTGTCACTACGGTTTTTCATGATGTTTAATGGACTATTTCTTCACCTGGGCTTTAATGGAAGTGTATTCTGCTTTTTTTTCTTTTTTTCCTAGAAAGATTTATTATATAAAGGTCTCTCTTTAGCCTGTTACTAAGAGGTTGTTTTACTTTTAGTTTCAGTAGGTGGCATCTAAGCCTCTTGGATCCCTGCTTTGTTTATATTCTAAATAATGCCTTTTTTTCCTTATAGATATTCAATCACACTCTCTATCTTCAGTCTCAGTCCCTGTCGTGTTACCAACAGTTTCAGTAGTATTTGCTCAGATTTCCCTGGGGCTCCATGGTGTTCAGTCTTAAAGGATATGGGGAGAGCTGCCCTCTGGGTTAGAGGATGGGGATTGTAGCTCAGCCTGGTGTTTTGCAGCTTTGGCTGGTAATAATTAGCTGTTGATTCTCTGCCATCCCCACTTCTCTGCCTTCTGCCCTGATCCGTGGGCACTGTCACTGCATGGAGGTCACAGCTCTCTCAGGCAGGGCTGTTCAGAGACCCTGCTGCACCTTTTTCCTTCCCCCTCCTCCTGCAGCAAGCTTCAGCTGTGAGAGGAATCTTCTTTTTTTCTACTAGTCTACTACCAGGCTCCCCCATTTCTGACCTGTGGCAGCTCTTATTCACAATCCCTTGCTCATATGTGCTTGTGTACAGGTTGGGTGTTTTTTGTTGAGTTTTAGATATTCAACTTATTGTTATTTCAAGGGGAGAAATCTGGGGACATCTTTCACTCCGCCATTCTTCTGACATCATTCTACCACATTTTAATATATGAATATCCATAATTTATTTATTCATTCTTCTGTCGATAGACATTTATTTATTTATTTATCTATCTATCTATTTATTTATTTATTTATTTATTTATTTATTTATTTATTT
>NW_006433381.1:753076-765103 GCF_000325575.1 Pteropus alecto | reverse complement strand
TTTATTTATTTATTTTCCAGTTTGGGGCTATTGTAAATAGTGCTTTTGTGAGCATCCTTATCTATGTCTTTTTGTGAACACACATTTGCATTTTTCTTGGCCATATACCAAGAATTAGAGTTGCTCTTCATAGGACATGCATATGTTCAGCTTTAGTAGATATAACCATCTAGTTTTCAAAAAAACTTATACCAATTATTGCTTATCTTTTGACCTTAACTCTGCTTCTTGTGTCTTTTATTATGTAATTTTCATGTACTCAAATGTATCAATATTTTCCTTCAAAACTTATAATTTGGGTTTTGTTCAGGGATTTCTCTATTCAGAGAACATTATACTTTTTGTTTATATTTGTAATTTTTAATTTTTTGATTGTGTGCTTTAGGTCTTTTATACAGCTAGACTTTATTTTGCATAAGACATTGATCTTGATTTTTTCCATAAGAGAGACTGACTATCAATCATATTTATTAAATTATCAATCGTTTCTACACCCCTTTGCAATGCCACATCTTTCATGTACCAGTATCCCATATATGTCTTTTCCAATTTTGTGATTAATTTGTCAAGTTCCACAAAAATCAGCCTGTTCATATTTTGATTGGAATGTTATTGGATTTATGGATTCATTAGAGAAGAATTGCTAACTTACTGACTTGAAGTCTTCCTATGCTGAAAGGAGAGACAGTCCACCATGGGCCCTGAGCATCTCTGCTTGTTCTTGCTGTTAATGCCAAAAATGCAAGTCCCTGATGATTCTTTACCTAAGCCACTTCTCAGAGTCATGTTTGCAGTAAGCAGTCCTGAAGGATGAGAAAACATCTCCCCACAGAAAAAGAGCAGGCTTGCTTCAATTTTCTATAAAAGCAGTGGAACCTCATTGTTCCTCTCCTATAAGTCAATCCACTACGTGTGCAGCCATCTATCATGGGTCCTTTGCATTGCTCTTGTGGGACTCGGGGGGCTTTGGGAACAGACACAAGCCAGCATGAATCTCTCGCTGCTGCTTTTTTTTTTTTTCTGTGACTAATGTCTTTTGCCTCTCATCTTAGGTCTGATGCCAGAATCAATGAAACTACAGCATGTATATAGGGTAAAATCCCAGGCCCTGTGTAGTTCCTGACAAGTATATTTCTCCATTTTCAGATATTTTAAATTTTTCCTTTAGCAGAATTTTACACTTTTATTTATAATGGCTTGTTCATCTTTGTTAGCTGTCTTGCTAGCTGTGTTACAGATTTGGGGGCTACTGTGAGCGGGTTATATTTTCTATTGCAATTTCTAATTGGTTGTTGAATTCTACATCCCTTTTCCATGTTACTAGTGTAGCTACTCATGTGGAATAATGTATTGTTTCCCTTAATAAACTGTTGACTTCTCTTGGGAACAGAAACCATACTGTATTCATGTCTGTATTCTTCCGATGAAACATTTAATTCTATTAACATTTATTGAACACCTCATATCTATCAGTTGCCAAATAAGGAATAAGAGGTATATATCCATAAATAATATAGTGTGCCTGTTCTCAAGGAATTTACAAAATGTGGAGAAGACAGACATATCCACAAAATATTACCATTAAGAAAATAGTATTATGTATCACAACAGATATATAAACAAAGTACTGTGGAAGTAGGGGCAATTTATTATGACCCGAGGATTCTGTAAGTTCTCATACAATAAGTAGTGTTTGAATTGGGCTTCAAAAGGTAATTGGGATCTATACTGGTACAGATAGAAAGTGGGGGAGATGAGTTCTCATACTATATCTGGCATTCCAGGTCTTCCACAATTTAGCCCCAAGCTACCTTTCCAAACCCAGCTATTAAGTCCTCCAGGAAATAAAAAATTAGCCTCTCATCCATTAATCATCTTCCAAACTTATAATGCTTGAGTTACTACTGTGTTGCTTTGTATTATAGCACAGTGATTAAAAGCAGAAAATCTAGAATCAGACAAATTTGGATTCTGGCCCAGGCTCTGCAATTTACTGGCTATGAGATCTTGGGCAAATGAAAACTAGTTATAGTGTTTATCTCACAGGGTTGTGTGGTAAATTAGATAATTCTTGTAAAGCTTTGGTTTTGTACCTGGCACAGGACATGCATTCAATAAACCTTAACTATTACGAATGGTATCTCTACTTTATCCATCCCTCTGGCATTAATTCTCAAGTCAATTAAAACACAGTTATTGTATATCCACTATATGTAATGATTATATTAGGCATCATGGGGAACATAAAGATGAATAAGACCTTATCTCTGCCTCCAGTGACCTATCAAGTAGAGGATGTAAGATATGTACACAAATAATCATGAGGCAAGGCAGATGATAAGACCTGGATTCTTCCTCTGGCACTCCATAGCTTGATGGAGTTGGATCACATGATCTCTCAAGACTATTTCCAAGCCTAACATGATTCTATGACTTCTATAATTGTGAGTGCTACATCGACGTTAATAAGTACCAGGGAAAAGTGGAAAAGAGGTTAAACCTAATTCTATCTAGGAGAGTCAGGGACATCTGCATAAAGGAAATGACATTTGAACTATGTCATAATAGATGGGTGTCATTTGGTGAGGGAAGAAATGGGAACAATGGAATTCCACACAGAGGGGAAAATAAAAACAAAAGTGTAGGGCACACTCTGGGAATACTCGGTAGTTTTATATGGTTAAAACATCAGGATTTACAATTGTTAAGTATGGAAAAATAGAGTGGAAACAATAAACTAGTGTCAGACCATGGAGAACCTGGAACGTCATGTTAAGCGGTTTGGATTTTATTCGGTAAACTGTTCACATTTTAAGGTGGCCAGGAGACCTGTTAAAGAGTTGTGACAGTTCAGGTATAAAATAATGAAGGGCTGAACAATGGCTGCAGATTAAATAGTAGAAAAGAAAAGACAGAAATTTTTCAACTTTTTTTTCATATACTACCTTGTGTGTATTGTTAAATAATTTTTAATGTTTCTTGAGGGCAGGGATCATTCACTCATGCCACAAATATTTGTTGAGAACATACTATATACAAGACACTCTTTTAGGCACTGGAAATACAGTGGTGAATGAGAGAGTCAAAATCCTACATGTTAAGGCTCTGAAAGTATCAAAAAATCATGATAGTACTGAAAGTGGGAAGACTAGGGATAGGTTGGTAGGGGGAATGGAGAGTTCAATCTTCAACATGTTAACTTTGGAATGCCTATAAGAGATCTCAGTGAAACTGTCAAGTAGGCAGTTGGGTACAGATATCTTGAGCTTTTTTGTACACAGTTCCTCTTCATTAACATAGTAATTTAAGGTATACTGTTTATTTTTTTAAAAAATTAATGAATTATTGGCATCTTTATAGATAATAGTATATTAATTAATACATAACATATTATATTGAATATGTCAATATGAAGGATCAACACATATAAGCTGATTTCTTAACACAAGATTATATTCTCAAAACAAAACGGAAACTTACTATGAGAAACTTATTATAACTCCACTTCTGAGAATATTCTTTACTGTTAGCAATTTTTTAAAAAATCTCAACAACTGATAAAAATCCAACAAAATATATTAGACACTATGAAAAATACTATGAAACTTTGAAAAACATTAAAAATTAGAATCTCAACCATTATTTTTGCTTACATTAAAACTGAACAGTTACTTTTACTGAAATTAAAATCTCAACAATAGTTTTTGTAGAAAATAAAACCTCAGCATCTATTTTTTTTAGATATTGATAAGAACATTGACACTCTTGAAGAACAGAAATAAGGTAGAAAAGACTTTTCCTATCAGATATCAATAAAAGCTGCAATAATTAAGATAATGCCATTTTGGCACAAAGTTGGACAAATAGGCCAATGGAATAGAACAGAGAGGCCACAAATAATTCCAAGAACATATGAACTCTTGATATTTGACAGAGCTGGAATTGTGAATGAGTGAGGAAAGGAGAGATTTTCAACAAATGATATGGGGCATTTGGGTATTCATAAGGGAAAAAATGAAATTTGACCTCTATTCTCACACTCTACACAAAACTTAATTCTAAAAATATTAAAGACCTAAGAGTAAAAGGCAAAACTATATATGTTTTAAATATTAACATAGGGGAATATCTTCATGATGTTGGGGCAGGGAAGGATTTTTTTTTGAAAAGATACAAAAAGCAATATGCATAAAGAATAAATGTTGAAAACTTTGACTATATTATAATTAAGAACTTCTGTTTATTGGAAGGAACTATCAAGAAAATGATAAAAAAAATACGAGACAATGTAGGGAATGATATACGCAACACATGTAAAAAATAAAGGACTATAACTAGAATATATAAATAACTCTTACAAATTAATTTGAAAAAGGCACAATTCTCAATAAGAAAAAAAATGTCAAATGTCTTGAATAAATGCTTCACAAAATAAGAAATCTTAATGTCCAATAAGCATATGAAAAGATGCTCAACATCATTAATCAGGAAAATCAAATTATGAGAGGCCATTTTACACCCACTAGATGGGCAAAAATTAAAAATCTGATAATACTGTATGTTGACCAGCAGGTGGCATAATGGAAACTGTTAAACCCTACCAGTAAGGGTGAAAATTGGTACACCATTAGGAAAAGTTAGGAATCATATAGTAATGCTGAATGTTCCCATACCCTATAAACCAGCAACTCCAGTCTTGGCTAAATATCCTAGAGATGACTGCATTTGTGTACACTACCAAGAATATTAGTGGTAGCACTGTTTTTTAACAGTCAAAAACCGGAAATAATCAGAATGCTTCTCAAAGTTATCATGGATAATGTGGTATTTAATATACTATTTATACAACAATATATACAAAAAAGTGAAATAACCAAACAACAATGAGATACCACTACATGCCTATTAGAATGGCCAAAATTTGGAACACTGACAACAGCAAATGCTGACAAAAAGTGTAGAGCAACAGGAACTTTCATTCATTGTTGGTGGGAATGCAAAATTGTACGACCACTTTGGAAAACAGTTTGGCAAGTTCTTAAAAAACTAAACATACACTTATTATACAACCCGGCAAATTTGCTCTCTGGTATTTATCAGAGGATTTGGAAATATGTCCACACAAAAATTTGCACACAGATGTTTATAACAGCTTTATTCATACTTGTCCAAACTTGGAAGCAACCCAAATGTCCTTCATTAGATGAATGGATAAATAAGCTGTGAAACACACAATGAATTTTATTCAGTACTTAAAAGAAATGAGCTATAAAGCCATAAAAAGACATTGAGTAAAGTTAAATGCACATTACTAACTGAAAGAAGCCAATCTCAAAAGGCTATAGACTATATGATTCCAACTATATGACATTCTATTAAGGGTTAAACTACGGAGATAGCAAAAAGATCAGTGGTTGCTAGTAGTTGGAGGGGGATGAACAGGAAGAGCACAGAGAATGCGGTGGGGCAGGCAGTGAGACTACTCTGTATGATGCTATAATGGTGGATACATGTCATTATACATTTGTCCAAACCAATAGAATGTGCAACACCAAGAGTGAATCCTAATGTAAACTATGGACTTTGAGTGATAATTATGTATCGATGTAGGCTCATCAATTGTAAATAATGTACCATTCTGGTAGGGAATGTTGATAATGGGGGAGGCTATGAATGTGTGCGGGCAAGAGTATATAGGTAATCTTTGTACCTTCCTCTCAAATTTGCTGTGAACCTAAATCTAAGAAACAAAGACTTTTTAAAAAAGTAAATTTATCACAATTTAAAAAAATGAAATAACTACAGCTACCTGCAACAACATGGATGAATCTCACAAATAATGTGAAGTGAAAGAAGATAGGCACAATTCCAAGTATATAAAGTATATAAAGCTCAACTATCTATAAAACAAAACTGTTGTTCAGGGATGCTTACTTATATGGAAGATAAACCTATAAAAAAAAGCAAAGAAGTGATATCGCAGTAGTCAGGATAGGGGTTACCTCTAGGATGGTGGATGAATGCGATCACTGGGGGTTGCGGGGGCAGGGGGAGTGAGGGAGTAGAGGTTATCAAGATATTCTATTTCTTGTCCTTGGTGGTCATTACATGGGTGACAGCTTTATAAATGTTCTTTTAACTGGCAGTTCTCTTCTGAATGCTTCTCTTTCCTTAACGAAATGTAAAGCAAGGTCACCAACTGGGATTGAGGATGGGGAGGGAGGTGTTGAAGATTTGATGAGAAGGAAGATGGTATGAAAGAAACACAGAAGTTGGAGAGTGAGTGGAACAGAGAAATATAGAATTTTTAATCTTTTCTTTTATGTAAAATTTTCATGTTTTTTTCTGATTTATTATGCTTTTTATCATATGTAACATTATTTTATTAATATATTACACTATATGCAGTTATCCCAAACATGTAGTTAAATTATACTATTTAATGTTTCAAAATAAATTTTAAAAGCAAAATTAAGTTTTAATAAACCATATAATTGTGATTATTTTTGTAATACAATATCATTTATTATTTCTACCTTGTGCTTTAGAAAAGCTGATGTAGTTTATATTTAGACAAAAATACACAGGGCTTATGCAGGGATTTTTATTAGTCTTCTTTCAACTTTCTATACCAAGGAGCTTTAGTGTTAAATTCTATACTTTATAAGTTTTACACAGACATACGTATTTATTATCTCCTTATTTTATTGCTCTCTAGTCCAAAAGCCATTTTTATATGTCAGAAAATATAACATTAACAAAATAAATCTTGACATTTAAAATTACTAGAAAACTATTACACTCCTAAACTTTACTCAGAAGATTTAAATTGAAAAAGTTGATAGGTTCATATAATTTTATAATTTTGCCTAGGTTTTTGTGTGAACCAATTTATAAAAATCAATTAAATTATAATATGCTTTAGTTATAAATCCATGTTTATGTTATAATTGCATAGCTTCGGGTATTAACATACTTAATGTAAATTTAGTTTTTATAAAGGCAGATATAGTCAACTGAAACGATTACCACCAATGTGGCTTTAAAATATGCTATGTTTTTATTTTCTATGCTCTATAACTGGGCCATTGTCATAGAGATAAAAGTCTTTTTAAAAGAATTTGAATCTACAAATATTGAATCTAGAAATATAAACATTTCAACTCTTGGATAATTCAGGAAAAATATGGTTTGTGTATAAAAAATGAATTCTCAAATAATAAAGCTACCATTAATAATGTTAACAATTGGTGGATTTGGGTAAAGGGTATATGGGTGTTCTTTATATTTTTCTCATGCTGGCAACTTTACTATGTTTTAAATTATTTCTAAATAAGAAGAAAATGAAGAAAGGGACATAGACTGACATAGTGACTTAAGTGGAAATTGACAGCATACTTGGAAATAAATACATCTCTTGGACAAAAAGGAGAGTATAGTAGTTTACCCTCTTCAGCTTAAAAACCAAAGCCATTGCTAAGTTATAAATTTGTATAAATATTATTTTCTTCCAAGCTAGCCTTGAACTATAACTAGCTACTGTTCTATTTTTCCTTCCCTTGTGCATACTGTATCTCCTGTCCTTGAATCCACAAGCAGAGTACTGTCCCCCCCTCCATTTAGGTCTGCATGGGATCAGACATGGGAACTCATTTACAGCTATTTGGACCAGCCATTTCCCGTTGACTTTGCTGGCAAATGCTCTTTGATCTCTTATCACCTACAGCTGCATCTTTAATTTCTGTGATATTCAATGAGGAATTATCACTACCAGGATCTATAATCAGGTCATTATAAATGACAAATCCAGTTCAGTAAGGAGGTGCAAATGGAGGTCATTATCACATCTATAAGGAGAAAACTGCAACATGTCATCTTGGAAATCCTCAAAATTCCAGTTGAAATGAATGGGACAGTTAAGCAATGTTTCTGTTGGTAAAATTTCAGTTCCTATAGCGTTTCTAATAGCAAACAAGCCATCAATAACACACTCTTCAAATGTTCCAGTTGAAAGTCACTTTTTATTATTATTATTATCATCAGCAGTATCTTTATCATTAGCACAAAACTAATCCACTAATAAAAGGAAACAAAATCACACCCCAAAGGCGTGTGTTTTGCCATGGTTGGGATGGGTCAGTAACATTATCTTCATGTACAAGGGACAGTACCCTGAGGATAAAGACCATATCACAGCTTGATATTAAATTCAACAATTCAGCCAACATTATTGAGCACCTAGGCACAATGAAAGATCTAAAATGTGTACAAGAATCCCTGCTTTCAAGGAGTTTTACAGTCTAGTAGGAGGTATTGAAGAATACCAAGAACACAAGGCCACATGAGATCAGTGAAATAATGGAATCAGCGGCATACATGAAGTGTTATTCGAGAGGGGTATCACAAGAGACTACCATTACATTCAGTTGTGGGAAATCAGGAGAGGCTCCACAGAGAAGGTGGCATCTGAGCTGGGCTTTGAGGTTTTCGAAGGATTTTGGCAGACTGGCATGTGAAGGGCACTACAGATGGAGACTAGTGTGGGCCAAAGCACGGCTGTGGGAAAGTTTGAGGCATGTCTGGGGAGAGAACAATAGTCCAGTTTGGCTGATGTATGAAATCTATATAAGTGAGAGTGGTGTGATGAAATGCTGAAAGTTACGTTGAGGACCATATTTTGAATGGCTAAGACTTCTGATCTTTATGTCATAGTAACTATATTTATCCACAGTGATAAAATATGCAATGATTTGTGAAAAAATGTGATCACTTCACTTCTAGATTTCTTAGGGAAACTCAAGTGGTTTCTAGGCAATGTCATTCCCTTGCTATCAAAAATGTCCCAGCAGATAACCCCAAGCAATCTATAGTAATTTTTTTTCTATTTTGCATGCAACTAAATCTCTTCCTTCAAAGTGTTTTTTTTTTCCATCCATCCAGGGACCATACCTCTCCCCACTCCTACCTCCAGCCCTACCTAATTTAAGATTTCCAGCCACAACCACCACCTTGAAGTTAGGACTCACAGTCTTGAAAAGTGAGAGTAGTGGTAGTAGGGATAGTCATGAAATGTCATGAAAACATAGCCATCTGAGAAGTTCTATGGAATCTCTATACTAAGAGTCAAGCTTAGTTCTTTGATATTGGAGTTTCTGATCTTCTACTCAGTTTGGTCCAGAGAAAAATTGGAGGGGTCCCAGAACTTATAGTACCAAATTAAAATCCTTTTAGAGTTTCCTCTATTGTCAAAGAATGTCTTAAAGGAATGACATTTCATCTAAGTTAAAAGTTATTTAAAAGTCTCCTGGGTCTAAGGCTGTTGAAGCTGTGGTTAGATAGGAGTAACTCTTTTTCTGATCAAGGAAGGCTTTGTCTGTGCCCAATAGGCTGGTAGTTGGGAACTTCTCTAGTGCACTGACAGTTCAAAGACGTTAAAGAATGATTGTATTAGGTAACCAAGCTGTAGAAGTAAGCTATTTAGACCAACCTGGGAAGGCTTAGAATAACAAAGGTGCCATGGCCACACTTCCTGCAGCTAGTCAGTCTTTCAGCTCTTTCCTGGAATGAGACCTCCTCTGCAGGAAGTCATGGATAGCAGTAGTGAGGCCCCATGTCACACTGGATCGTAGGATGACCAGGGAGCCTCCACGGTAGATCAGGAACACCTTTCGGCCCCGAGTGTCCCACACATCTTGGGCAGAGGCCCATAGGCTGGGCATGCTCTGCCAGCCAATATGGGACTGCATATTGGCAACTAGCACAATCAGAGGATAAAGAATTAGGCAGGTGATTGTTCCATTGACACTCCCAGATACCAAGGCGGGAACCCAATGGGGCAGGCCTTGCTCTGCCAAGCCATCCTGGATGGGGTCCTTGAAGGAGAAATACAGAGCACTCCCCAGGCTGTTCCTGAGAAGGACAGGCCAGAAACCACGATAATAGCCCAGTGACATCCGCCCCCAAAGCCCATAAGAGTTGAATTCCTTGAGAATGCTGAAGGTGCTAGGGAAACGAGCTTGCTTGCGACCATCCTGGAGCACATTTTGCACCCTTTCAAAGGGGCTGAGTGCCACAGCCTCCACCACACCAGACATGAGCCCTGCAGCCCAACGGTGTCCTAGGGAGTGTGGCCCATCAGGGGAGAGAGAGAAGAGCAGGCTATCATAAGTCCCAAACAGTAGAGTCCCTTGCAATGTCTTGGAGAGAAGAGGTGGGTAGATTCCCCTGTAGAAGTATTGAGGACCTTCATGCCAAAGCTGTCGCAGAGCCTCTGACACCGCCACAGCATGGATCTGTTGTCGGAACACAACCTTATAGATAGGAAAGGTGAGAAAAGTAGACATAAAATTGGAAATGGCCCCAAGGGCGTAGGCCTGAGAGTGCCAGATTTTCTTCCCAGGTGCCTCTGCTCGCATCCAGTGCTGAAGCTCCTTCCCGGGAGAGTGGTTCTGTTCCCCCATGCTGGAGACAACTGGGTGCAGGCAGAAGAAACTGGAAAGAGCAGAAAAAAGAGGTTAGACTGACCATTAAATCTGTTGGTGAGCGTTTTCACTGCTTAATTAGAAAGAGAGACCCAGGAAACTCAGGTCTAAGGAAACAAGCCACTCTTTGGGCCAGTCTCTGAGAAATAAGCACACTCTTAAGAAAGAATTCATCAACCTTAAATTAAAGGCAGTTAGTTTTTCTGAACAGAGTCGCCTCTACAATGTTTTGCTAACACAGCAAATATTTTAATATTCAAGGAGGTTGAAGATTAAAGAAAATAAAATTGGGGAAGAAGGCCTACAAAACCTATTGCATTCAACTTTCACCACAATTTTGCATTTGATAAACTACTAGAATAGTAAGTTGCTATTTTCTTTCCAAAAAGTGGCACTATCTTGTAGAGGCAGAAAGGCATTCAAAAGTTGTAGTCCAGTACTTTCTCTAAAAGTTGGTAGAAACTTCGGAAGCTGGGAGTCTCCTCATCTCCCTTTCTGTAGATTCCTGCCTTTGTTGTAGCTGTTTCATGGCAACTCCCCCCACCCCAATGAGGAAAAGAAAGAGGAGCTGTTCCTAAAAATTCAGCATGAAAAGGCTCTATACCTGGCAGAGGCTCTATACCTGGAAATTTCCAAGCCTAACCTTGTAAACCTATAGCTATATAATAGAGCATGGGTTCTCAACCTTAACACATTTCACATCTTCGGCCAGATAATCCTTTGTTCTAGTGCCTGTCCTGTGCATCATAACATATTTAGCAGTATGCTGGCCTTCACTTGCTGAATGCCATTAGCACCAACTGAACCTACCCAGCTATGATAACCAAAAATATTTTCAGATGTTGCCATTTGTCCTGGGGGAGGGGCACAAAATCGCCCTTGGTTCAGAACCACTACACTAGAGGAAAGAGGCAGTGTAAAGACAACAAACAATTGCTCCTACCCGGTAATGGTACAGGAGCAAGTGGAGTAGTATGAGAAGTAACTGGGGACCCAGGGCATATGAAAGAAGTTTGAGATTAAGAAGAAATGAATGCTTAGTGCAGATCTGAGAAACTGAGGGTGTTTGTCGTGAAGAAAATATGGGCTCCACTGGGCTGAGAGGACAGTGTGCTGCAGTGGGAGATGGTGTGCTGAGGAGAAGAAGCATAGGTGTACGGGCAGGGGGCAGGAGGCAGGAGGAGGGGGGAGAAGGCAGATGAGCTGGCTGGGTATTCACATGCAGATTAACAGGAAGCTTGGTAGGAACTTCAGACCCAGAGGTTTCACACAGAACCCCCTGGGCTGTGTGGTCCTGAGGAGAGGGAGGTGTCAGGGCTCTAATTATGCTAGCAGTTGATGGCCCCTCAATAGGGACAAAGGAGTCCGCCTGGGGAGGGGCAAGGAGAAGCCAGGCACTGCCAGAAGTCCACTGCAATTTTCCCTGGGCCACTGCACACAGAACCTGCCTTGAAGGGCTTCTCTTTCCAGAACCACCCCATCAGCTCCCATCTGGCTTCTTGCTCCTGCTCCATCCATGACCCCACAATCTGACCTCACAACCACC
>NW_006433381.1:748264-753014 GCF_000325575.1 Pteropus alecto | reverse complement strand
ACCCCCCCCCGCCAGCCACACCTGCTCTTGGAGGAGAGGGGTGAAGGCTCAGCCTCCCTTGCTATGCCATCACCCCTCCCCCTCCCACCCCACATTCCATGTTTGCCTTAAGCCTCACCTCCTTAACCTCATGGCCAGAAGGAGACTAGGAGGGCCCCACTGCCCTGGACCCTTTAGCTGAGAACTGGCCAGGAGCAAAGGCTCAAGAGACTTACTTTTTGTATCCCTCTGGGGCACTTCTGGGCCTCTGGCAGCCACCTCCATCTCTTGAGAGCCAAAAGTGACCCCTCCCACTACCCCAGGAAGGAGGTAGCTCCGCTCAGGCCACTAAAGCCACAGGGGCCCCCAGCATTTCACAGCTGATCTCCCAAGGAACTTCTTCCTCAAGTTTTACCTGCATCTAAATAAGGACAGGTGGTAAGGGAAATGTCTGTCCCTTCTATTATCTCAGAGTGCAATAATGTTCCACTTCCTCCCCATGTTTTCCTGAGTAACCTACAACTATTGACTACTGCATAAGGTAAGGTGACTTAGCAGAAAGAAACCAGGCTAGAATTTGGCGGACCAGCATTCTAAGTGCCAATTCTGTTACTGACCACCTGTATGAGCTTTAGAAATTCATTGACATCTTGGAGCCTTCCCCATCTCAGTTATAAACTGAGCAGACAGAGTGAAATGCTCTCTACACATTTTTATACTGTGCATGTCACAAGGGTTTGACATGAGGGAATTCAGGCAAATATTTGACAGAGAAGTTAATTGTGCTTTTTCATCCCCAATTCTTTCTGCCATTTTTGCCAATCATTTTCAAGGATTACATGTAATTTAGCAATACCTTACCTTAAATATCTAATTCGCCATTTTATAAATCTAATTCTTCCTGTTTTATGGGAGAGCATTAGTACACTTTTCTCCCATGTATTTTTTTGGTTGAGATATTAGGCTTTGGGAGGCAGACAGATCTGAGACTGAATTTTGCTTCCCCTACTTATTTAGTTGTGTTACCTTATGCAAGATACTTCACTCAGTCTCGGTTTCTTCAGCTACCCAAAAGAGACAATAGGTCTCCTTCAAAAGGTTGTTGCAAAGATTAATAAAATCAAATGAGATAAAATGGTTGAGCATCCATGGCATGGCGGCCTCGATAAAAAGTATTAAAAAAAGATGCTTCCCGGCCTCACCATCTGTCTCAATAGAACACATGTTCCTATAGGACACTTTCGGGCCAGCCAGAATAAGATGATGTGGTATGGTGGACCAAATCCCATGTTTACTGAGAGGCAGAGAAGACCTTTCTTCTGTAAATGCTAAGGTTTTATTAAACAGTCATGGACAGCCTGGCCCCTTAACATGAGTTCCAGAGTCGAGATCACAGGATGGACCTGGATTCGTCCTTGAGCTGTTATCCCCTGTACCCTATGATGTACTTCCTACATTTACAACCTAGTAAAGTGAGCCCAGGGGATTCCAGATTCCCCTAGTCAGTCTAGTCCAGATGGATAGCTTGTGTGACCACCCCAGGATCTAGCCCCACATTTGTTTGTTCATCCAGGGAGTCACTAAGCCAGTCCTTTGGTTAGCTCACAAACACATGTTGATCACTGTGGATAAATCACCATGGAGCTGGAGGTGAATGGTAATTGGTGCCTGCCTTCAAGGGCTTGAGAATCTAGTGGGGGAGTCAGGTCAACAATAAGCTAAACTATACTGGAAGGCAAAAAAATTTACAAAAAGGTGTACTAATCACGGTCAGAGCAGAAAGACAAGAACAATGTATTCTACCTGAGACAGGGAGCAGCCAAAAAAATTCTCCAAGGAGGGGCATCTGACTTGATCCTTAACCAACAAGCAGGCTCTTGTTAGGTGGAGGAGTGAGGGCAGGCATTCTAGGCTGAGGAAGAAGACTAAGGCACAGTGGCCTAAAAACATGAGTGGTCCATGGTGCTGGATGCAGGCCGTGGGAAGAAGATGGAGCTGTGGCCCACAGAGAGGAGCTGATTTAGAACAAGGGCCATATTTGTTTTCCCCACTGCAATGCATTATGGCATACAGACGTGGGCTCTGGAGTCAGACAGCCCTGAGTTTGAATTTTGCAGTGCCATTTCCTAGCTTTATGACCTTGGCCAAGTCTCTTCATCTCTCTGAGCCTCATTATCCTCAACTATAAAACAACTGTCATGAAGGTTTATGAGGTGAAGTATATAAAACGCTCAGCACAGTACCTGCTATTTAAGTTGCTCCATAAGTTATATCAGTAGTTTCATTTTTTTTTTAAAAAAATATATGATCCCAGGAATCAATGTAAGATTATAACTACATTGATCGAAAGGCTGAAATCGGTCTAATGCACTAGGTCATCTGCAGAGTGCATTTTCAATTGTTTGTTTGGAAGACAGCAGAGAAGAATTGTTTGTGGCCTCTGGAGTTTGACAGCCTTGGGCTGGAGTCTCAGTGCCTCTATTTATCAGTCCTGTAGCCTTATACAGGTTACCTAGCCTCCCCTAAACAAAGTTTCCTTATCTGTAAAATAAGATAACAATGCATGTCTCCACAGGATTGCTGAGAAACTTAAATAACAGAGGGAAAGTTCCTGGCACAGAGGAGGTGAGGTAGGCAGCCAAGGGCAATTGTTACTGTTTCAACTGAAAGCTTTATCCCCCTAACCTTCAGGCTTTTAAGGTTTCTTTGTGGGAATTGGAAAATGTGGTCTCCTTAGAGCTGTGAATTGGAACACACTCCCACATGAGGCCAGAGATAAAGGATGCTCTGTACCCAACTAGACCCAGATTAGCAAATCATCCTCCCAGCCTTGCAAGAAGAGACCCTCACTTTGTTCTAATGGCCCAATTCAGGCATCTTTATACAATCTATTTCCTTTCACTATTTTTTGTCAGAGCTCTAAGATCTATTCTTTTTCCTGTTTGATCCCACCCCTATCAGGTCCAACTTCAGATCACTGAATTTGGTGACAAAGCCAATTTAAAAACAGAAGAAGAGTCTGCTGAGACGCAGAATCAGATGTCATGGCATTGGGGAGCAGAAGCAAGAGTCTAAAGAAAACCCAAGAGCTACTGCCAGCATCACCTGACTGTGAGGTGAGGCTTCTACACCCCACAACCTCTATGCTCCTCCATTGTTCCACAAGAGAAAGTCTACGGTCCTCAGATGGAAAGGGCTTCATCTCCAAATTTGAATTGTTTATTCTAAGGAATTCTAGATATTGGGGTTGTAAATAAGAAGGCAGAAAGGAGCAGGTGAAGTACCTTGGCAGGCTGAAGATGAACCCAGCCATCAAAGGGCATCAGATTGTTAATTTACTTTCAAGCATCAGGAATCAAGAACAAGCTCCCACAGGGGGCCTCCTAGCCACAACTGACATAAGGGAAGCAAAGACTTGCTCTTCAAGAACCAGAAGTCGTGGAAAATGAAGCAGGTTTCGCAGCCCGTGGCTTCACGGCCCATTCACTTCCAGACAGCCCTGCATGCTGTTTCCATGGAGTTGCTCCTTCTCTTGGGCCAGTGATGGCAAATCCAGTAAAGGAGAGGTCCTCTCAAGAGCTCACAGAAGGGCAACCTAGCAACCTGTCCTGAAGCCAGGAAATGAAAGCTCTATCAGTGGCAGAAAGCTGTGGTTGGGGGTTAGGTCAAATTGTATTTCATTTCTCACACTTCTTTCTCAAGTTAAAGTTGAAAGAGGAAGATGTTACAAAGAATGATTGTAGGGGAGTGGTTCTTAACCATTTCTAGGCCACCGACTCATTTGAAAATCTACCAAGCTGTGGACTCTTGGCCAACAATTTCAGGAAGGACTCTGCTCAGAAGTTACATCTCGTGATAGATATGCTTTGGAAAGGTAAGGTACATTGGCAGCAGACCTATTTAATTATCACCCTCAGCATAATGTGGTGTTTTAGGCAAGGGTTCACAAACATCTCTACACCTCTGAATTAAGACAAAACTGTTTAAAAATGTAAATCATACTTCCCACCCCTGGTCCGACTAAATCCGAACCCCCAAAGAGGTTGGGCTCAGGAATCTGCATTTCTCACAAACTCTCCAAAATGCTTCTGAGGCAGCCAGCCTTGTACCCATACTTTGGTTAACTGCATGGGTTCTGGCATCAGACAGACTTGGTCCAAATTTTGGCTTCGCCTTGTAATTTCAGAGAAGTCATTTCACTTCTCTGAGCCTTATCTCCTTTGGGGTCATATGCTGTAGAAATAATGTTTTACATCTTTAATAAACTGGCCATTTGTTACAGTGGAAAACAAGACAAAGAAAATGCGTGTTTTCTGTACAATGTGTATCGTAAAAGTTGCCTACCTCTTCCCCCAGCCCTCTACCCGCTGCCTCCTCATCCCCTCCCTCGGAACTACGAGCACACCAAGACTTCTGTTTATATGGTTTGAGACCACCGAAGTAAAGACTCTCTAGGCAGCTCAGCCAGACAAATAGTTGGCATTTGGAGAACAACAGACTTGGGTGCAAAATTGGATGCTGATACTTATTTGTTGTGTGAGGCAGGGCAAGACGCCTAACCTCTCTGTGTCTGTTTCCCCATCTGTGAGATGAAGATAATAGTCCTTGCTCACTAACTCTATATTGTTCCAAATGGGCTCTCCCATCTCCACTTCGGCTCTTCTCCACTAACCTTCAATCTGAGAGAAGAGAGGAGTGTTTACAAGAGGCAGTCTTTGAAATCAGACATGTCGATTTGGGCGTGAGCTCTTAGCTCTGCACTCCCTAATCA
>NW_006433381.1:747506-748236 GCF_000325575.1 Pteropus alecto | reverse complement strand
CTGTTAAATGAGCACGCCGCTACCTCCTTCCTAAGGCTACTAAGAAGAATCAATGAGATGTCCGTGCAAGCACATTTGCACGCAGAAAGCTTTCAGTAAATGCTCCCTACCCCCACCCTTCTCCCTAGACAAAGGTGAGCAACTCTTAACTGAGGTCTGTCCCACCTCGTGTTTAAGGCATCTGGTCTCAAAGCGCAGAGGAGAATGAGGTGGAAGGGGAAAGAGAGAAGGGAAGCGAAGGAAAAGCAGGAAACTCACGGGTGAAATGCAAATCGGCCCGGTCGGTGCGTCCAAGCTGCACTTGACACCGCGCTGGCTCCCACGCCTGTGAGCCGCAGCCCTGGTCGGCAGGATACCCCTTTTGCTAGCAATGGCCTCACGGCCCGAGGCTGCGCAGGGAGGCCGCCCCTGCGATACACTGATTGGCTGCGCTGCCCCGCTTATCACGCTCTTTGTCTCAATGGGCGCAGGCTGAAAGAAGCGGCGGCTGATGGGAGGGCCCAGCAGGTGGGGGTGGGGGGACGACCGCAGCTGTCGTGGGAACCATGTAGCCTCCACTCAGTTCCTTGGTGTGAAACAGCTCAGTGGGGCAGCGCTGGGTCGCTAGGGGCCGAGGAGGTGTCATCCTTTTCCCCCACGAAGGGACACGGAGACCGGAAGGCGGCATCCATCATTATCCACGCAGGACCATCCGGGGCCCAGTGGCCGAGTACAGGTAGAGAAAGAGGGT
>NW_006433381.1:744574-747476 GCF_000325575.1 Pteropus alecto | reverse complement strand
CAGGACAGGGCTGCTCGCCGCTTGGGGAATGGAGAACTGTGGAGCAGGGGAAGGAGCACTCCCGTAGCCTGGCTGCGCAGAGGGAGGAGGTAAGGGTGTCATTGGATGCTACCCTGTGCATAGGATTTGCCTGGGTTGAGAAGGGGTGTTTTCGTGTGTGTGTGTGGGGGGGGGTGGTGTTGTGAGGCGCAGGGTGGGGAGAATCTCAAGCTGTCTGCCTCGAACCCCCTTTGCATCTCCTCACCTCCTCCTGGGGAGGAATATGTGGGTGTGCGTGGCCTGTCCAACTCCTATTCCCTTTCTCCAAGCAAGGCCATCAAAGCCGAATCTGAACTTGAATTCTGTACGGCTGATTGCAGAGCTAGTAGGCCAACGATTTCCTTGGAAAAATGTAATGGAAGGGTCACTTTGACTTGTTTTCAGAAGATGGGAGAGGGAATTTTCCGTCTGGCTACAGCGGAGGCTGGGGGTGGGGAGAGAGGGAGAGGGATGAGGAAATGAGACTGCTTCTGACCCTTCTCTTCCCTGCCTTGTCCTCCGTGATGGCATAGGCTTGATGCCCTGAGGACTGGGATATTCAGTTCCTGGTGGATGAGGGTCGACCTACCCCGGAAGCAAACTTTCTTAGGAAGGGCACCTGTTGCAGAGGCTGAAAGTGAAATAAAGGCGCACACTTGTTTTTGAGCTCATGTAAGAATCTGAAAAATAACAGGGCAAACTTTGAAAAGGGGATGTGGTTAAAAAACCTGAGACCATGAGTTTAATGAAGATCTTATTTATTACCACAAAGCCGTGAGACTCAGACTATTGCATACTATTTTGAGAGCCCAATTCAGCTCCACACACTTTTTACGTAGAATTCAAAGCAACAGTTGCCTTTCCTCCTCCCTCTTGGAGAACTGATGGGAGGGGAAGGATGTGGCTCAGAAGGTTGTAATTGACAGTCTCCTCCAGGGTATTTTTAGGGCAGTGGGCAAATATAAAATGTGCTGCAGGACATTAAGGAAGGTAGAGAAAGCAACTGCAGACTGCTTCCCTGCACTCTGCTACTTTATTGACCTATCTCCCCCCGCCCCTTTACAGTTCCTATTGAGATACAAGGGAAGCACAGCCCGGGAACTGTAGTTCTGGGTATTCCTCCTGCAGACTAGGCTTTTCTAAAAAGCCTGAGCATCTTGTTATATATAGATGATCATTCTGTCATGGCTAGCATCATTGCACGTGTGGGTAATAGCCAGTGGCAGAACGCACCCTTGCGACCTTGAGCCCATTCCATGTTGAGGTCCCAGGAGAAGAGTCTTGGGCCTTTAAGGGTCAACATGGCAGAAAGAAACTTTAAGTTGTTTTCAGGGAGGATGATGCCAGCCCAAGAGGAAGAAACCTTTGAAAACTGGTTGATCAAAGTCGATGGGGTCCTGCCAGATTGGAGTACTCAGGAAGAAGAAAAGCTCAAGCACCTGATGAAAACCATTAGGAGCCCAGTCCAGAAGGTTTGCTCTAGGCAGCCAACCCCAGCCGTAAGTGTGGCAGATTTCTTGTACACAATAAAATTGGTGTTTGGGGAGTCTGAAAGCAGTGTCACTACCCATGGTGAATTTTTCAGTACTTTACAGGCTCAAGGGGAGAAAGCCTCCCTTTATGTGATCCGTTTAGAGGTGCAGCTCCAGAACGCTATTCAGTCAAGGATCATAACTGAGAAAAGTGCGAACCAGACCCCTGCACCAGCTCCTTTTGTGGGCTGAGCTGAATAGGGACATGCACTTCAGGCTGAAACATCTTCTCAAGATGTATGCAAATGAACAGGGCTGTCTTCCCAATTTCCTGGAGTTAATCAAGATGATAAAGGAGGAAGAGGATTGGGATGACAGTTTTATGAAATGGAAGCAGGCCAAGAGATCTGAGCTAATCATGGAGAGGACAGCCAGCCCTGTGGCATTTCAGGGCCCACGGCCTACAGTGATCAGCAGTGCTGACTGCAATGTGATCGAGCTAGATGATATCCTCAGTGACTCAGATGAGGATGTGATCCTGGTGGAGTCTCAGGACCCTCCATTTCCATACATGGCTGCCCCTCCCCTCAGAGGCAGGGTTAGACCTCAGGATCAAACGCTGGTCATTGATTCCCCCAACAATTCCTAGGCTCAGTCTCCTTCCACCAGTGGGGGCTCTGGGGATATGCGTAGATCCAGGAAGTGAAAATACACAATCCAATGTTCATATTTGGTGAGAAGGGCCACTCAAAGGAAACCTGTGACAATGAGAGTAACATGGCCCAAGTATTTGAGAATCTGATCATCACCCTGCAGGAGCTAACACATACAGAGGAGAAGAGGTCAAAAGAGGTCCCTGGCAAACACAATGACCCCTCTGAGCCACAGTAAGGAGTTACATCCAGCCCTAAGTGAACCCTTAACTATATTCAAAGACTGGTGATGAGAAAAACAGGCATGGAAGTTTGCATAGGCTTCTATCTGCATAAATTAATTCACAAAATAGTTTTCTTTGGGAAAGAAGAGGTCTTAGACACCAGCAAAGTAGAGGGAGTGGCCTGACCTCTGTCCCTGCTCTCTCTGTTTGCCTAAGGGTCTATTCTCTATGTGTCTATTTCCTTGATGACTTTAGTCCTTTTATAAAAAAAGTATAGTTACTTTTTAAACCGTCAAAAATGGAGGAAAATACAAAACTGTTAAACCATCAAAAATGGAGGAAAATACAAAAACTAAACTACAAATTACTTATATAAACATTGTCAGCCCTTTGATGAATGTCCTAGATATTTCCCTATACCTGTGTACCCAGATAGATATATGTATAGGTAAAAGTGATCAAATATAAGTGCTATTCGATACTGTGTATTTTTTTTCACCAAACAAAATATGTTGTGGATGTCTATATTAATGAA
>NW_006433381.1:743901-744490 GCF_000325575.1 Pteropus alecto | reverse complement strand
ATTCAAATGATATTTATATAAATATCAAGATTAATATCTCTGTATATGACGTTACTTTTAGAAATATAGAGGAAAAATAAAACTAAATATAGAAGCTACATTGTGGACGGTCATACTGTGAAGTGGAGTTTTTTTCAACCTCATTTACAGATGAGGAAAAAGGAAGCAAAATGAGCTGAATATTTCTCAAAGAGCCCTTATTACAGCTGACCTGTTTCCTAACCTAATCAAATCTGCACCCACTAGTTAATAATGTCCCAGAAGTTTCACACAGAACCATGGGCTGTGTGGTCCTGAGGAGAGGGAGGTGTTAGGGCTCTAATTAAGCTAGCAGTTGATGGCCGCTCAAGAGGGACAAAGGAGTCCCCCTGGGGAGGGGCAAGGAGAAGCCAGGCACTGCCAGAAGCCCACTGCAACTTTCCCTGGGCCACTGCACACAGAACCTGCCTTGAAGGGCTTCTCTTTCCAGAACCACCCCCATCAGCTCCCATCTGGCTTCTTGCTCCTGCTCCATCCACGACCCCACAATCTGACCTCACAACCACCCCCCCCCTCACCAGCCACACTCTCTCTTGGAGGAGAGGGGAGA
>NW_006433381.1:728845-742702 GCF_000325575.1 Pteropus alecto | reverse complement strand
ACCCCCCCCCGCCAGCCACACCTGCTCTTGGAGGAGAGGGGTGAAGGCTCAGCCTCCCTTGCTATGCCATCACCCCTCCCCCTCCCACCCCACATTCCATGTTTGCCTTAAGCCTCACCTCCTTAACCTCATGGCCAGAAGGAGACTAGGAGGGCCCCACTGCCCTGGACCCTTTAGCTGAGAACTGGCTAGGAGCAAAGGCTCAAGAGACCTACTCTCTGTATCCCTCTGGGGCACTTCTGGGCCTCTGGCAGCCACCTCCATCTCTTGAGAGCCAAAAGTGACCCCTCCCACTACCCCAGGAAGGAGGTAGCTCCGCTCAGGCCACTAAAGCCACAGGGGCCCCCAGCATTTCACAGCTGATCTCCCAAGGAACTTCTTCCTCAAGTTTTACCTGCATCTAAATAAGGACAGGTGGTAAGGGAAATGTCTGTCCCTTCTATTATCTCAGAGTGCAATAATGTTCCACTTCCTCCCCACATTTACTCAGATAAACAGTCTATGCTGTGATAATTACTTTCTGAGCCCAGATAGAGTAAAAAGAATAATAAACGATGCTACACCTTTCCCTGCCCTCCTTTTCATTTGAGTTAGCTTGGGGATCAGTATAGACCATTGCTTTGAAAATCGTTCTGTAATTCATCCCCTTTCGGCCCTCCCCCAACCTCTTCTCTGTTGTGTAAATTTGAAATAAAATTGTCTAAATGTTTATTTCACCAGAATGATGCAAACCTAATATTTTATTTCACTTCGTGTGATACTGGCTTTTCCTTTATTCAGGAAATGTGTATTTTCTCTATTTGGAAGACATGGGACACATGGGCATTCAGGTCAGATTAAGGGAATCAGCCTAAGGAAGGCTTTTTGAGACTTTTGTGTCTGATATTCTTCATTTATGATTATATGTTGTTTTTTTCCTTCCTTTCTCCCCTTATTCTCATTAGTTACTCAGAGTCTTTTGTTAGGAGAAACTAGCCTTTGAATGACCTTTGCATTATTTTCTTCCTTCTAGATACATTTTCCCCTTGGTTTCCAGGATACCCCTGTCTCATAGTTTCCCCCTCCTAGATCTTTTTGGTGACTTCTCAGTAACCTTTGCTGAATCTTCTTTCTCTTCCTGACCCTTGCATAGTATGGATAAGAATTTTAATCCCCATAACTGTGATTTATTGAGAGCTTATTTATGTGCCAGGCACACTTACAATGTATTCAGTAGCTCTTTAATCCTCCTAGCAATCACATAAGATAGCTTTTTCTTCTACTTTGTAATTCACTATTAATATTAATTAATATTAGTTGCCATATACTTCAGATGAGAAAACAGACTGGAAAATTAGGAGACTACCTAGGGCCAGGCAGCTAATTGGTGGTGGAGCCAGGGATGAGACGCCTAGCTGAATAACTCTAAAGCCTATGCTCCTCCTTCTCGGGTTAGCTCTCACATACACAGGACCCTATGATGTAGGTACTATTACTATCTGCACATGATGCATGAGGAGACTGAGGTCTATGCACATGAAATGATTAGACAAACGTCAGAAGAGCAAGTGGCCTGCATGTCACATACAAAGGATGGAATCTTTAATGAACACTTGTTTGACAGAAAAGAGGCTTTTACTAGGCTTTTACTACTTTTCTTTTCCTTGCCCTCTGGGTTGCAGCTAGCCCACCTGCTGCCTGGCAACCACCCCCTCCCTGCCTTCAGTTACATTATCACATTCCATTCAAGCACTATGTTGTTTCCTGTCTTGGCTTTATAAATTTAACAAATGCAAGAGAGACAGCAGCCAAAGTCAGTGGCGAAGAGATGAATTGTTCAATTAGTAGTGCTTGGGGGACTTCAGTATCTGATTGGAAAAAAGATGTTTACTTCCTTCCATCACACTAGATGTGAATTCCAGATCAATTTGGAAATAAATGTAGATTTATGTGTATACTAATTCTTTAAGAATATATTTATTGTTATGAAAGGAATAAAAAGAATCAAATGCTCAAAAGCAACCCCTTTTAAAATTGCAAAAAACCCAAATATTTATTAAATCTCTGGATTAGAGAAGGCTATCTATGGTTAAGAGCGATGAAAGAAATTACAAAGGAAAGACCAATGTAAATACAAATTAATTTTAGGCTCTAATAAAGAATAAAAAGCATTTATTTGAGTAAAAGGAACTGAAGCCTGGGAGATAGATCTGCACTGAGGTAGCAACCTAAATTGTGTTCCACTGAGACAAAGGAGAAACTGTCATTTATAGCAAAAGTTCCCATCCAGGTTCTTAATTAAGTCCATTTTATGTAAATGAGGTATCCAAATTGTGAAGTTCCGATTGGACAGGGCAGGTCTCAGTCCGTAGGTAAAAAGAAGAAACCAGGGTTTGTTGACTCAGACAGTGTAAACAAGTAGGGTAGAGTGTGTGGAAGCTGAGAGTTCAGTCTGAGGTTCTTCCCTGTATACAGAGTACTTGAGGAACCCTTGTCAGCAAATGGCCCTAAGACTCCTATTTATAAAATTTGGGCCCTCGGTTGACCATGGGGAATCCATCTCAGCAGAAAATTTCTTCTCAGTGCTCACATCAAATTAATCTTTCTTCTCAGGTTCCACACCAATAACCCAGAAGACAGCATTAACAGAAATAAAAGACAAACAGCACTCCTCTGCTGCTGCCATGGTGCCTGTGAAAAGATTGTGGCAAAGCGGGGCCAAAAAAAAAGAAGCAGTTTCTGAAGTTTATCCTTGACTGCACTCATCCTGTAGAAGATGGAATCATGGATGCTACCAGGGTATAAGGATGGAGCAGGAAGGTGCAAATATAAAGGGGTAGCACAAGGGAACACTTTTGAGATAATTGAACGGTCTCGTATCTTGACTGTGGTGGTGGTTACACAAATTTATACATGGGATAAAACTATACAGAACTGTAAACACAGTCACACACACAAATAAATGCACATAAAAATGATAAAAAACTTAATAAGATCTGTAGTCCAGTTAACAATATTGTACCAATTTCAATTTCCTGGATTTGATATTGTCCTATAATTACATAAGATACCACCATTGGGGGAAGCTTGGTGATAGGTACATGAGCCTCTATGTATTGCTTTTGCAACTTCCTGTGAGTCTATCATTATTTAAAAGCAAAAAGATTTTTTTAAGCTTCTGTGGGGTTCCAGAGATTCAAAAAAATAGTCTTGGTGAATTTAATTACTAGAATTGTTCTGTGTTAGTTGCTTTCCATGTATAGCTGGAGTAGTTTAAACATTCTTCCTCTTTTGGAAAATATTGCAGACATGTGCTCAAAGGAAGTATACTAATGTGTCTTTTAAAAACTCTGCCAGTTATTTTTATGATATATTTTAAAATAAAATTACATGCACATGGAAAAATATTATTAATATTTTAGACCCTAAAGAGCTTTTGCTTGCGTAGGTTATAGATCTACCAATATTTACCATGTTGTAATCAAAGCTGAAAAGATCTCAAAATATTTAATTCATTAAAAATAATAAGCCTCTCACCTATTAACATAAATGACATATTTTGTTAAAATAACTACTTTCCAAAACAAAAACTAATTTAGAAATGTTTTATATTTTGAAAATCTCTTTATTGTCTTCCTTAATACAAGAGAGATAGATTCTCATATTTGCTTCTGCATTATGATATGCTTGTGGTAGTTTTGGTTGAAGTATATGAGGAAAATCCAACCTTATGGAGCTTTGTAGTTGGAAAAAGGAGGATTTCCCAGATAGTTTGAAAGGTGTCGGGTGTCTGCAGGTTCCTCAGACCATACTTGAAGAAATGCTATGCTAAAGATACATACTGAAGTATTTATAAAGGAAATATTAGGATGTTAGCAATTTGCATGTAAATTATCAAACACACACACACACACACACACACACACACACACATCAGTTCTCATTATATGTGGTAGTTATGTTCAATAAAGTCACCACGAGCAGTGAATTAGCAAATACTGAGTCATTGCTCCTAGTGGAAATATGGGGTAAGGTTCCTATAAGCCCCTGGTCACATTCTCGTCAACCAATCAATATATAACCTTGTTTCACTTGTGTTTCTGTTTAAAGACACTTTATTTTATATTTCTTAAAATAATGAATTGTATACAGTATTTCTTTACAATAAAACACCAACCAAAAATAGTTTAACATTTCCCTGACCCTGGGTAACATAACCTTAAATTTTTTTGGCTCTCAGCCTTAAAACAATGTTGTGTACTACACTTTAAAAAATTCAGTTGTCATCTCATGAATCCACAAATTTTGCTGCTTTTCCATCTTTTCCATAGTGTCATCACACACAATAGGTATTCCTTTAGTGCTTTCTGGAGTGTTGTCACATATCGATCAGCAAATTTCCACTTCCTTTCTTCGGATATACCATATTGCTAATTCAATAAATTGAACTCACAGCCAACAGCACTATAACTCATGCCTGAATGAAGCTTATCTAATGCATGCATTTTCTCTGTAAGGCACATCACAGCCTTCTTGCTGTCAGTTATTGACCCCTGCTCAATCCCTTACATTCATTGAGGGATATGGCATCTCAATTAATTTCTTCTTCACCATCCCCAAGTCTTTCCATTATTTTAAGTTATTTCGAGTTCAACATTTTTACTTGTCCAACACCCCAATCTCTCATTTCCTTGATCATCTTATCTTTAATGACCTTGAACTTTGTGATCACCTAGAATTCTTTACCCCTGAAACAATGAACTTTAGTCTACTACTGTCTTTCCAGCTCATTCTCTTATTCCCTCTGTATCAATGCTTCAACCTTATCAAGACTTCCTTGATCCCTCTACTTTTCTCCCAGAATGTCTTCTCATTTCCTTGTTTATTTAGTCTACATCTTATAGTCAATTGCTTCAATCTCTCTGACCAATATTTTCATCAAAACTTGTCCCCAAGATATCAGCTCTGAATCCACCCAAATGTTACTGAACTCAAGGGGTTTGCTGTTTGGGGTGTTCTATTCAATAAGAAGAAACAGTTATCATTAGGTAGTTTTATTTACTTGAAGCAAGTAAATGAGACAGGGGATTCACATCCAAAGCTCTGTCTCCCTAAAGGGAGGCTTAGCCATTGTTTATATATACTATTTGGTTAATTACATGTTGAGTTTTTCTTTGCCCTTGGCTAAACTTATCTAATTGGGTTCCATTCAAGCTTACCCCATTACAGCTGTGCCTGCAAAATACTGTACTATATTTTAACATTTCGCAAGAATAGTATTTAGTATAAATGGCTCAGATCTTGAGACCCTTGTCCTATCTAACACAAGGATTGTCTTTTCTATCTTATGCTATGGCTTCTAAGCCCTGATAAAGAAAATATCATAGGTATGATGATTAGTGTCATCCCATTTTTGTGGTTTTCAACTTAATAATAATACCTAGAAATCCTCCCACAAAACTTTAGTTGGTTAATGCTCTCATTTCTCACAACACCTCTTCCAAATCTTCATCATTATCCTCAAGACTGACACCTATTTCTGCTTCCAACATTCTCAGTTGACAGAATCAGCTTAGTTAACAGAGGCAAAATAGAACTAAGGATGTGAATTTAAGTCATTTCCTGGTCTAGGTTAAGTGAATAAGCCAGAAAAAGTGCTTTAGTCAACCAATTCTTGGGAGATCCACTATTGTCCACCTAACTTTCATATATTCTCTCAAGTCCATTAGATTGGCAAGCTTGACATTTTTAAAGATCCAGAGAGGGCAGACACCTCCTATTTTAGAGGTCGAAGTATCCCACTACCCTTGTCTCCAAAATTCCAAACCCCTCCACTGGAGTTTTGGATCTTATCCGTTCTTTTCTCAGAAACTTCATGCATTAGCCATCTCCTCTCTTTTCTGCATCTTCAGCCTTCTCTTTCTCCATGATTTTCAGTATCTTCTTTCTTTGTCAGCATATGAATATTCTCAAGTCTCTACTACCTTTAAAAAAATATTCTGTCTTATGAGACCTTCCAGCTGCTTTCTGATCTTTTGCTTTCCAAACTTACCGGAAGTATAACACATTTATAGTCTCCATTACTTCTGTACCCAATGATCCAGTTATATATCTCTGTGTAATAACCTCCCTTAATTTTGGAGCTGAAAACAATAATCATTTTGTTATATGCACGATTGCATGGGTGAGAAATTTGGGCAAAGCTCATTGGACAGTTCTTCCCCATATGGCATCTACTGGAGGTACTCAGTGTTATCCAGCTGGTGTCTAGGTTGATATGGAGGGTCCAAGATGGTTTCCTTCATGCCTGGTGCCTTGGTGGGATATCTAGAATACTAGGTGCAGCTGGGCTGCTCTCTCTTTCCATACCATCTCGTGTCTTCTCCATGTGATCTCTCTAGCAAGGTGATCAAACTTCTTATATGATTGCTCAGGGTTCCAAAAGACCAAGGCAAAAGTTGCAAGTCTACTTATGACTTACCCTTGGAAGTCAAAGAGCATCACTTCTCTGCATTCTATCAGTTAAAATTATTTACAGGGCCCACTAGATTCAAGAATAGGGGACTACACAGGGGCATGATTACTGGGAGGAATGGTTATAGGAGCCACATGCTAAAGTCTACCACACCCATGCACTCCTCAGACCACTACAATCTGGTATCACTCCTTGCCACTCCACTGAAATTGCAATCTCTGAGGTAAAGACCTTAGTTGTTAAATCCAATGCATGATTTTCAGTACTTGCTTTGCTTACTTTTTCTGTTGAATTAGACCCTATTAACCAATTCCTTGGTTAAACTTTCTTCCCCTGGCTCCTGGTTTGCCTTTTACTTTTCTGGCTGTTTCTCAGTCTCCTAAGCAACGCATTTCTTATGTTCTCCCCTTAACTACTAGGCTTTGTTATCAGTTCTCTTTTCACTCTGCACACAGTGGACCTTGGGAAGGAATCTATCTGCCAAGAAGGACTCCTTGTGGTTAACTGGGCACAAATTCATAACTAGAGTGTGATAGTCATTGCTAACAGAAGCATCTCATGCACACTGCATATCAGGGGAAAACCACAGACTAAGCTGCCAAGCCTCCTGCACTGAGTTCCAGCTGTTTGAGCCAAACCTTATAAAGCAGCGGTCCCCAACCCCCGTGCTGCAGACCAGTAACAATCCATGACCTGCTAGGAACTGGCCCCCACAGCAGGTGGTGAGCGACAGGCGAGGGAGTGAAGCTTCACTTATATTTGCAGCCACTTCCCAGTGCTAGCATCACCACCTCAGCTCTACCTCAGATCATTAGGCATGATTCTCACAGGAACACCAGTCCCTGGTGCCAAAAAGGTTGGAGACCGCTGCAATAAAGGAATTCCTGGAATCATATTTCAAACAATGGGCTGAGACCTTCCCTGTCCAATTGGAACTGCACAGTTATATCCTCAGTTGCATCTTTACTGACCAATCAGAGTGACTCCACAATGACCAATCAGGACAGTGCTATTTGAACAAATTGAACTGTGCAAATTTGCATAAAAATGGACCAATCAGTGTCCAAGGTGGGTACTTTATATAAGCAGGTGGGTACTTTATTTAAATGCACTCCCCTTTTTCTTGGGGGAGTGCATTTATGGTTTCTCACATTTGCAAACTGTTTACTTGAATAAATGTTCTCTTTTTACTGCACCCCAGATTGGGGACTCCTGTTGGCGTTAGATTGGTGGTAGTGAACTTTTGTTGATAACATGCTATCTGGCTATATCATCTCTACCTGAGGCCTCTCTATCACTTATCTACTGGTAATTCCTCAATATACATCTCCATCTCAGATCTTTCTCCAGTCCTCTAGATTCATATGAACTCTGACTGGCTGTCCCACAGGTACTTCGAATGTACCCAAAGCTGAATTCATCTTCTCCTTCAAACTTGCTCTCTTTCCTTTCTTATAGTCCCTATTCTGTACTGACCATTCTTCTAGATGCCCAAGGCAGAAACATGGAAGTCATCCTAAACTCTACCCTCTCTCTAATTCTCCCTTTAATACTTTGTCACCAATCCTTAACCATTCAACCTGCTAAAAAGCTTTTTCAACTTATTCACTCCTTTCCATCCCAGATACTAGATCTGATAGAGGACTGGTAGGGGCCTTGGTCTGTCATTCTGATTTATAAATTGTATAGAAATTACAGTTGATTACAATAAACTCAAATAATGTTTCTTTTAAAGCAGAGGTGACTAAGAGGTAACAGGATAGGAGGTATTATTTAGAGTAAAGCTCTTCATGGAAAGAGGCACTCAGGTTGGTGGCAGCAGGATTCTGCCTGTCCAGAGTAAAGTTATTTCAGCTCATATGAAAGCCCAAGTAGGAGCTGCTCAGACTCCCAAACCTGTCATCCTGAAACTTCAGCACATTTAGCTTATAAAAACTACCTTTATCAAACCACATCATCGAGAGCTGATGTCCAGATGCTGGGTAAAATTTCTAACTACCCCACGAGAACATTCTTGCTACATTGGCCACAGGTTACATAGTAGTGACCAGAAAGGTTCTGGATTCCAGTAAATGGCCAATTAACTTCTATCAAACCCACTTTCCTTCAGATATAACAACAATATACTCTGGACAAAATATTAAAAAAAAAACAACTACCTGAAAGTATTAACAAATAACCCAAAGCAAGCAGAAACTGGAAGAGAATCCACATTAAAAGATAGAACCAGAACTAGGTGAGAGTCCTATTTTTAAGGATTTTTGTCACAGGGTATGCCCCAATCAATGACCTGATGGGTGGATAAAACTGAATCTTTACCAGAGGACAGAGTTCAGGGTTTCAGCTGCTGAAACATGTGGAGGTAAAATCCTGGACTGGAGAGATCCTGACAGGGGGAAGCCTAAATTTTGTACATAAACTCTATTCAAATTTGGCCAAACTCTGAACCATGTATGCAGGGGCCAGTCTCCAAACAGCCCATATAAAGCTAAAAGAACTCAATAGGAATTTTAGCTGCTGCTTACCACAGGGGAAAGTGCATATGGAATTTGAATACAGTCAAGTTAACAGCCTGCTAAAACAAACAAAAAATAATACTCTTCAGAGAGACATAATGGAATCCAGATTCTCTACAGCATGTCCTCTGCAATGTCCAGACAAATTAAAATGATTGGCATATCAGAAACAGAAAAATGTGACCCATACTGAAGAAAAAAGGCTATCAAGACCAGCCCCCAAACAACCCAGATGTTAGAATTAGCAGAGAGGGGTTTTTAAGCAGCTATTATAACTATGCCCAAGGACACAGAGGAAACTATTTGCATAATGAATAGTGACCAGCTGTATTCCATCCAGTTAAAGATGACCAGACTATAGATATGGGCAACTGGTTCCAGGTCTAGAAGAGACATGGCAAGCTCGGCCAGGAGCTACAGTACCCACTGACATTGCTTTAATACAGATTCTCATTCATGTTTCTCATGTAGATTATTAAAACAGTCTCCCTGCTTCTGTTTACTATGACTGCATACACATACTCAGACACTAAACACACCTACATTGATTCCAGAATTAACTTTTAGAACATAGCTGTAATCGGGACTTTATTGATTGCAACTGACAGAAACACAACTCTAATGAGCAAAAGGGGAAATTTATTGGAATTCTCATGTAATCACAGTAAAAGCAAGGACTTAGGTGGGACTGAAAGACAAATAAGACCAGAGACTCGAACACCAATAGTTATCTACTGCTCATTCTGCATGCTGATTGCATTTTCTCAGACAAGCTTCCAATGGCTATGAAAGGGCCACCAGCAGTTTCAGGTAACACAATTTCCAACTGTGCCACAAAAGTGGGACACAATATTTCCCCCTATTTAAGTTAGAAAAAACTTGAAGAGAAGAATTCTCATTGTTCTGATCTAGATCACGTGCCCACATATCAATCAATCAAATCATTTGTGGCTAGGAAGATGGGATACTGTGATTGGAAGCCCCCACTAGAACTATATGGCTGGACAGGAGAGAAGCAGCACCCCCCACCAAAAAAAAAAAAAACAAAAAACACAAAACAGATGGTTTTATTTCCAAGGGAAGGGAAAGACACTGGATAAACAAACAATAAAAGTCTAACGAGTTTCCTGTATTCTTTATCTCAACTGGTTGTAACACCCATCCTCCATACAATCACCCATGGCAGAGTCCTGGAATTTCTTATAGCAGATACTGCTAACTGTCCCTGATATCTGTTCTCTCCTTCCCTCCACCTGGCATTTTGCTGTTTGGAACATGTATGTGATGGCTGGAATTCTATCTTGTACTATGAGGACAAGAGCCACACTGTGGAGATGATAGGACATTAAGCTCTTTAGGGTTTAACATGAAAAAAAAAAACCTGAATTTCTATTCTGTTTAATTCCCTGTTATTCTGGATGTCTGATAACTCACAACTGAACCTAATCCTGATGTCTACCTCACTTTCCATCTCTATTCAAGGCAAAACAATCTAGAAGAGTGGCATGCAGTAAAACAGGTTGGAATGAATTAGAGCCAACCTCCTGGGCTTGAATCTAGCCTCTGTCATTTATTAGCTCAGTGATCCTCAGCAAATTGCTTTTGCTCTCTGTATCTCAGTTTCCTCATGCATAAAATGACATTAATAATATTACCTAATCTCTAGGTTTGTTGTAAGAATTTGCGTAAGATAATTTATGTAAGCATTGAGAATAGTGTTTGACACATAATAAGTGCTCAATGAGTGTTAGCTACCATTTTCAATGCCTGCCAACTTTAGCTGCTAAAGACTTTGGGAGATGGATCCTACCTTCACAGCCCAAGTACCACTTTATTCCACTCCAAGGAGCCCTGCTTCCAGTCACATTCCTCCATAGCATCCTTTATGCTGCCTCAGCCTGATCTTTCTAAAATACCCCAATTTTAGAAATTTCCAAATTTAGAAATACCCCTTGATTACCCTTTATTATCCACAGAATGAAGTCTTAACTCCCTAGCCTGGTAACCAACACCCTTTTGGATGAGGGTCCAAGTGGCCTTTCTGGGCTCATCTTCTGCCACTCCTCCACCACCAACCACATCTTGACTGCACTATTATTTACCACCACCTCTTTACCTGCTTCAAAAGCGTCAACCACTGCCACTCCTTCCCTCCTGAATTCTTTCCTCCTTTGGCTTCTGTGGCACCACACTCTCCTGATTTTCTTCCAATCTCCTGGACTCTTCCTTTTCCATTTTTCTCACAGGCACCTCATTCTCTAATCCCTTGGTAAGTGTCAAGGGTTCCTCCTTAGTCCACTCTCTGTTTCACTTCATGTCCTTCCCCTGAGTGATGGCATCCACTGCCAAGTTTTCAAGCTCCACTGCACTCTGTGACTTCCAGGTCTTCTCTGCTGACCTCTCACCTGAACTCTAGTCTCACACATCCTGATAGGTAGTAACTACTGAAGATTGCACAGACAACCTGAGCATGTCCAAAATGGAAATTATCTTCCCCATCCCAAACTCGCTTCTCCTTTTTACTCTGAATCTCTTGGGGACACCACTATCGCCCAAACCAGAAACCTGGAATTTTTCTCTCATTCTCTACATCTAAGAAATTGCCAAATCCTGCAAATATACATTTTCATGAGCTCTCTAATCAGTCTTCTCCTCTCCATACTCACTGCTCTTGTCCTGGTCTGGCTCTCATATTCTTTAACATGATCTTCCTCTCTGCCCATAGTCTGTCATGCTTCAAACCCAACCGACAACCTGAGTTATCTACCTACAGTGAAAACCTTATGCCACTGCCCTGCGTGAAACTCTTCACTGCTCAGACAAAATTACTCCTTTCCTCATAGTTGCTAAATATCTCCCATGTACAAGGGATTAAGCTAGGTATTAGGAATACGATGTTGACTATTAAGTGGCCCCTGCCTTTTTAGGAATTTGCCATCTACATGGAAGGATAGATGCATAACCACATACTAATAACATAATATAATAGGTCCTGTGATATATACATTCATAGAGCATCACAGGAGCACAAGACTGAGTTCCTTGAGCACAGAGATGTGTGCCTTCCTAATGTTTGTATCCCCAGCATCTGGTACCAGGTCTGATTCAACAGAGAATTGTTTTTAAACACTGAACAGATGATCTTCCCTGATCTACAGTTTCTCTCTATATAAAATGGCTCATAAACTCACGTATTAAATGAATGCAATCCATGAACCTTGTTTGAATCCTAATTTGAATAAACCAAATGCAATTTTTAAAAATGAGACAACCAGGTAAATTTGAACACTGACTAGGTATTTGATGATGTTAAGGTATTATCGCTTGGGGATTTTTTAGTGTTATAATAGTACTGTGGTGTGTTAAAAAGTCCTTATTTTTTAGAGGTATGTAGGAAAGAAAGTATTTAAAATGAAATGATTCAATGAAATATCTGGGATTTGCCTGAAAATAATACAGTGGTGTTGGGTGGAGGTGTATCTGAAACAAGACTGGTCACATCTATGTTAATAATTGCTGAAGCAGGGTGATAGAGAAAATGAATCACAAAATTAATTTCTCGGTGTTTTGTGGCAATTCAATGAAATGATTATATAAAATTTCTGATATAGTGCCTGCTGTCTCAAAAAAAAATGTTAGTTTGGCTTCTCCCCTCACCCCTTTAACTCCATCCATGAGAGCACAGCAGATCAGTAGTGTGGGAATTAGAAACCAACATCCCAAGAACGGGAAACATACTCAGCATCATTTCTCTCCTTTGCCTGGAAAAGAGAGTGGCTAAAGCCCCAGATGGCTCCTAAACAGCCTCCTTGGGTAGGAATGACAGTGCTCCAAGACCAGTGGAGCAAGGGAAAGGAATCACAGCTTGAACTTTCCTGGAGAGGAGAGAAAAACTGCCTCAGATATAAATATGAACTCTTGGTTGGAAAGAACTAGTGTTTTTCCTCTGCTGCCGGAAACTCTTTTCAATACTACCACCTGGTGGCTCCCTAAGAGCATCGCTTTACCTAGTTTCCACACGCAGTGTGATATCACAGTTCTGACTGTACTGTGAAAATTCTGGAAGGGAATAGCTCCGCTCAACGAAATGTTCCCTGAACTGCTGAAACCCGAGCATATCATATTATATTCCTCATGTCCTGGTTAGTGCCTTGTATTCAAGCTCTATTATAGCACAGTTAACTGTATTAGGATTGTACACCTGTGAACATTCATTCAGTCACCCAACGAACTTATTTTATAAGTGTAGCGTTTGGGATAGACACTGAGTTAAGCATGGGAAACACAACGGTGAACAAAACTAGTTGAGTATATAAACAGAGAATAAACATGTAAACGGAATTAAAATAGTCATCTCCCCCACTATAAAGTTATTGTAATATTTAATATTTTTTGCGCACTTAATATATGCCAGGGAATTAAGTTCTTTATATATACGAGCCTGGTCTGAGTTCAGAGCCCATGCTCTAGTTAAAAAAAAAAAAATACTACTGCACCTGCCTCAATGCCTATTTGATGACCGAATAAACACCTTGGACCTCCTAAACCCAAAGAAGGAAAAGTTCGGGTAGCAGAGTGTCCTAGTGGAAGGTGTGGCCCTCAAGAAGGAATGTATCAGCCAAGGACTCCTTGCGATTAACTGGGCACAAATTCATAACAACAGCCTAGCAGCCATTGACTCTCAGAGAAAAACTGAAGACTAAGATGCCAAGCCTTCTACACTGCGTTCCTGCTAACTGAGCCAACCCTTATAAAGGAGTTCCTGGAATCATCTTTCAACCAATAAGCCAAGACCTACCCATCCAATCAGAACTGTGTGGCTATATCCTCATTTGCATTTATATTGACCAATCAGAGTGGCTCCATAAGAACCAATGGAATACATGA
>NW_006433381.1:726017-726648 GCF_000325575.1 Pteropus alecto | reverse complement strand
TTCCATGAGAGCACAGCAGATCAGTAGTGTGGGAATTAGAAACCAACATCCCAAGAACGGGAAACATACTCAGCATCATTTCTCTCCTTTGCCTGGAAAAGAGAGTGGCTAAAGCCCCAGATGGCTCCTAAACAGCCTCCTTGGGTAGGAATGACAGTGCTCCAAGACCAGTGGAGCAAGGGAAAGGAATCACAGCTTGAACTTTCCTGGAGAGGAGAGAAAAACTGCCTCAGATATAAATATGAACTCTTGGTTGGAAAGAACTAGTGTTTTTCCTCTGCTGCCGGAAACTCTTTTCAATACTACCACCTGGTGGCTCCCTAAGAGCATCGCTTTACCTAGTTTCCACACGCAGTGTGATATCACAGTTCTGACTGTACTGTGAAAATTCTGGAAGGGAATAGCTCAACTCAACGAAATGTTCCCTGAACTGCTGAAACCCGAGCATATCATATTATATTCCTCATGTCCTGGTTAGTGCCTTGTATTCAAGCTCTATTACAGTTAACTTAACTGTATTAGGATTGTACACCTGTGAACATTCATTCAGTCACCCAACGAACTTATTTTATAAGTGTAGCGTTTGGGATAGACACTGAGTTAAGCATGGGAAACACAACGGTGAAACAAA
>NW_006433381.1:704636-725865 GCF_000325575.1 Pteropus alecto | reverse complement strand
CCCATGCTCTAGTAAAAAAAAAAAAAATACTACTGCCCCTGCCTCAATGCCTATTTGATGACCGAATAAACACCTTGGACCTCCTAAACCCAAAGAAGGAAAAGTTCGGGTAGCAGAGTGTCCTAGTGGAAGGTGTGGCCCTCAAGAAGGAATGTATCAGCCAAGGACTCCTTGCGATTAACTGGGCACAAATTCATAACAACAGCCTAGCAGCCATTGACTCTCAGAGAAAAACTGAAGACTAAGATGCCAAGCCTTCTACACTGCGTTCCTGCTAACTGAGCCAACCCTTATAAAGGAGTTCCTGGAATCATCTTTCAACCAATAAGCCAAGACCTACCCATCCAATCAGAACTGTGTGGCTATATCCTCATTTGCATTTATATTGACCAATCAGAGTGGCTCCATAAGAACCAATGAGAATACATGAAGTCGACCAATCAGGCCAGTGGTATATGGACCAGCCGGTGCTAATTTGGATTCCTCATTTACATAAAAATAGACCACTTAGGGACTAAGGTGGCGACTTTCTCCATAAAAATCAGACTTTCCTTTGTCTCTGTGGAGTGCACTTTCCGTTTTCATCAAAGGCTATGGTTCCCAGGTTTGCAAAATGTTCATCTGAATAAAGTTTCTCTTTTTATCGCTGGCCAAATTGGGGACTCCTGTTGGCATTAAATGGGTGGCAGCAACCTTTTACTGACATAGGTTATGCCAATCAAGAACTCGACTCCATCTCTCTCAATCCTATCTTGTCCTTGGGGATTCTCTCTGCTGGATCCCTACCTTTATTGCAACCCTTTGCCCTCTGTCCCTAAACGAGTGCTCTTGCTTTAATGTTCTATGGCTAAACCAAACAAACAATAAAAAAAACAAAAAAACAAAACAAAAAAAACACTCCATATGATTCTTCCTAACAAGACGGAAACATGCTGGCATTTCCAAGAAGATTCTAGGAAATTCTAAAGGTGAACAGAACAGAAAGAAAGCGATTACAGGAAGCACTCAAAAACAGTCTGATTCTGACCACACCTACATGGTTTCCAGGCTTTGTCCATTTGGTATCTAGATTTGTGGCTGGACTCACAGATTTAAAATATGGCTGCCCTGTAGGGTGAGCACTTACTCTGTACAAGGCATTGTGCTTGGCACGGTTGATGCATTATCCTATTTAATCTCACTAAAACTGTGAGGCAGGTAGATTTTCCCATTTCACAGATGAAGATAATAGGGCCAAAGGGATTAAGTAAATTGACCAGGGTCATACCACTAATAAACATATAAGCAGAAGATTTGAGATTTGAATTTAAGCAGTATGACATCAGAATCTGATTTCTTAACCACTATGATATACTGCTTCTCCCCTTATTTTTTTTGATCATTGCCTAGTCTCTGGCTTTCTCCCAGAGATAAGCCTGGGATTTATTGTAGTGGCTTAGTGAGGGAATTTAATTACAGATGTCTCAGTTGGTTGCATTAAATTTAACTGCTTCCTACTCACCACCTATTTTCTTCGACTAACCAATACATACCCATTTTTTCAGGACCAGGTCAAATCCCATGCCTCCTGATTTCTCTAGCCCACCACTCACTGGTTAATTCAACAAATTTGTTTCCCCATTTTTAATATTTTTCTCTCCCAAATTCCTTCTAAAGTCCGAGCCCAATAAACTTTCTGGGGAATAATACAGTGAACAGTGAATGGGAGTTGGTGGCCTATCTCTGGAGAAGAAATTTGGCTCAAACATATCTCCAGGTTTTCAAGGGCCTATGAGCATAGAAACAGCATAGTAGAGGCAAAAACATGATCTCGCTGGCTGCGGATAGTTGTCACCCACTGGTCTACTCATGATTACGGCCTAGTCTCAGCCCCAGGACAATCTCGTAGAGTCCTGAAGACACAAGAAGAGGCCGCCTTCGGCATTTTCGTTAGTCCAAACCCTGATGACAGCTAAGAAGTTCTGACCCAAATATCCACACACATTAAGGTGGTTAGTTTATATGGAATCTGATTGCATCCTAAATAGAATAAAAATCTATGAGTAGGGGCTTTCAGAATGGCACAGTAACAACCTCTGAAGATCCACTCCTCCTAAAAAGCAATGGAAACACAGGGGAAAGTAGTTAAAATCAGCTTTTTAAGAACTCTGAAAAAGTATCCAAAAGTTTGCAACAATTCAAGGAGCATTTATCTAAGAAAACTATTGAATCTCGCTAAGAACACTGATCTTTGGGGTCTTTTAACCTACCCTATTCCCAACCTGCTCTCCCCTGCTCAGTGGTAGTCTTGAAAACCCGCAGCTTCAGACCCATGGTAAACTATGAAAACCAGTTGCCCAGCAGTCACTGGAGGGGCAGACCAGCTTGGAGCTCTTCAAAAACTCCCATCACCAGAGCACTGTCACTGTGTGATCTGTCAGGTCCCCAAAATTTGTTTTTAGTGAAAGATTAAAATGACCAAAATATAATTCCTTAAAACACTCTCCTAGATAAAATTCCTTATTTTCCTCAGATAGGTTCACTATGTTTTGCTTCTCTAACACTTATTTGTTACACATATGGGAGCCATTCATGTCTCTGCTCCAAGCTTCTGATAGTGCACACACAGAGTTCTATAATATAACAACAACAACAACAACAACAACAATAATGATGACAGATACAATAATACCCAACATTTAAACAGTACTTACTATTTACCAAGCACCACCCTAAGTGCTTTACCTATACTAATTCTGCAAATCTCCCTAACAGCCCTCTATTTTCCAAATGAGAAAGCCGCAACACAGAGAGTCTAAACAACTTGCCCAGGGTCATCAAAGCCTATAGTGTGTGGAGGCCAAATTCCAATACAGGTAGTCTTGCTCCAGATTCTGTGCTCTTGATCTGGGCAAGCCCCCTTAACTCCTCAAATGGAGGGGTTTTTACAAACCATGTGGCTTAGGACTAGTATGAGACCAGAATGGTTTTCCTATTCTCGCTTCCTCTGCCCCAGATTTTAAAACTTAGAAACTATAACTTCAGGCACCACAGACAACAGAGGGGACAATTTTGCTATATAAATTTGTTCCAATCACTTTGGCTCTGGGGGCGTGAGTCGGAAAAAGGAAAGACTAATGAAAAGATAGAGCTACTGAAAGGGTATCATCTTCACAACCTATTAAACAAAGTCAAGAGGAAAAAAAAGGCCACCCTTATTTTTTTTGATCATTGCCTAGTCTCTGGCTTTCTCCCAGATATAAGCCTGGGATTTATTCTTGCAGTGGCTTAGTGAGGGGATTTAATTACAGATATCTCAGTTGATTGCATTAAATTTAACCAAGGGAGGAAAGATTCATATGTGGGCCAGTGATTCCCTCAGAGAGGCCTGAGGTAGAAGTTACCAGGAGGTAGAAGTTACCACAGTGCAGTGAGTACAGGGGCTAAAAGGTATGTGGTTTTATCCATCCTATTTCTTGTTTCTCATCCACACTGATGGCTCTATTATATGGGTCAGCTCCACCAAGATACCTGGGCCTCTTGAGCAACCCTAGACTCTAACCACAGTGTCCTGTGTGATGCCAGACAGCAAGGCCAATAAAAGGCAGCCATAGTAATGAGCTGTTTTGTTTTTTTTAAATGAAATACTAACTTTCCCAAGAAAGTTTTTACGTAAAATGAAGACTTTTGTGCCCAGCACATCACATTTTTCTTTTATCAGAACACTAATGCAAGAGTGTAGTGGGAGCTGCCTCACAGTCCTCAAAACTGCTGCCAGGGAAAGATAAATGGTAAAAGAGAATGGTGGAAAAGTACGAGCACAGTAAAAAAAATGAGGTTTCCTGGCTCTGTTTCTCTTTCCAGGGGCTCACTGACCAGTAGGAAGGCCAGACATGTGCCCAGATAACTATAATGTGAAACTGAAGGTGACAGAAAAGAGAAACAAGGAAAGTTGATGAAAAAGAGAACAGGAGATCTAAAAGGTTCCCAAACAAGTGGCACTGACTTTAGGCCTTGAATGTTGGATAAGATTCAGGTATGCAAGAATGGATAGAATCCTTTCCAAGGTAGAATGTACAGAGGGAATAAGCAGCTCCAGTAGCAGGAGAGGGATGATCAAGGGTCTTTGGGGGAAGCAGAAAATAGTCTAGTGTGGCTGAAACACATTGAAAGAGCCAAATATCAACTCATATGAATTTTTACAATGAAACAAGAGGCTGAGACATTTTGTACTTCGTCCATAACCATGAGGTCAGTTGGTCATTGTACTCAGCATTTATAACCAGTATCTTTGAGTGCTCACAGATTACACAATGCCAATAGCACAAGGACTTTTAATTTACAGATAGAATGAGTTACCCAGTAAGAGCTATTTATTTGTGTAAAATACATAAAGGCACATATGGAGGTTTTAAAAGTGAACCAGATTCTGCCTAATGAAAAGAATTAAACTCCTGTACATGTCATTGGAAATAATGGTTTCCTCCAACTTCATACAGTAAAATAGAGGAGAGCAAACATCCCTTACCCTCTACAGAAGTTTCTTATAGCATACCAACTAACTTCTCTTTCCAGTCTTCTATCTTCTCTTCACTTCTGTCCATTCTGGGGTCTTTGGGACCAAGAGCCCAGCAGCAGCAAAGCTAAATGCTTTGTCACTAGCCCATTTTCCCTCTACCAACTACTTGCCCTCCTCACTCCTTTTACTCCATTCCCTTTGTGTTAACCAAAGGGAATGGTTCATATGTGGGCCAGTGATTCCCTCAGAGAGGCCTGAGGTAGAAGTTACCAGGAAGTAGAAGTTACCACAGTGCAGTGAGTACAGGGGCTAAAAGGTATGTGGTTTTATCCATCCTATTTCTTATTTCTCATCCACACTGATGGCTCTATTATATGGGTCAGCTCCACCAAGGCACCTTTTGCTTCATGATAAAACTTTGGTATAAAACAACCATTTTACTTTGCTCTTGGATTCTGTGCTTCTGGAATAGCAGGGATGGCTTATGTCTGTTCTATGATGTCTGGGACCTCAGCTGGGAAGGTTCAAAAGCTGAGAGCTGTAATCATCTAGAGGTGTCTTCATTCACAAGTCTCCTGGTTGATGTTGGCTATTATCTGGGACCTCATCTGGGGCTGCTGCCCAAAGGACCTATAGGTAGCCTCACCAACCATGGGCCTGAAATTTCTCAAAGCAGGTCAGCTTCAGGGTATTCAGACTTCTTACATGGCTTCTCAGGACTTTAAAGATCAATATCCCTGCAGATAAGGCAGAAGCTGCACTGCCTTTCATGGTCTAGAAGTCAGAGTCTCATTTCTCCTATCTTAGTGGTTAGTACAACCAAAGTCTGACCAGATTGGAAGCAGAGGAGACATCAACCCTGCTTCTCAATGGAAGGGTGGCAAGGTCACATTATAAAAGAGAGTGTGGGATGGACAACACTGTTTTGGCCAACTTTGAAAAATACAATCTGCTACATTCTCCCGTCTACTTCTCTTGCTTAAGGATACTCTGATCTGATTTTTTCATTGAAAAACAAGCTCAGCAGACTACTATTTTTACTGAGGCTCCTAAGTTCTGTTAGAGGGTAACCAGATTCTTTCATCCACATCTAGCTCCCAAACTTTCCTGTTTAGCACATCTAACCATTTCTCTGCTATATACGGCTCCTGGTGGAAAGGGGAAATTGAAGAGCTAACAGACTTCACAGACAGTTTCAACACTAACACCAGTTGGTCTCCTATAGGCTGCTGGACCCGCACTGATCACTCTGAGAAGAAAAGCAGCCACTGACATATGGGAGCTGACCTGGCCCTCATAGCTAGGTCTTGATGTTCTCTTGATGAACATAAACAATTTCACAGACCATCAAAATCGGACAAGGCTACTATGTGACCACAGTAACCAAGACAAAAGCGAGACCACTGCACAATCATGTCTGAAAAGAGAGAAAACACGAACTTTGACCAAATCACAAAAATGACCAGATGTTTTCCCATCCTGGCTAATAGTAACTGTTGCTACTTTGTCAGTACTCTCCTTCTAGTCTATCCTCTTATATAAGATACACTATATGATACCCAATTATAGAATTACCCACATGTATATTCTGTTACTTCCTAAGAGAATCCAATATGGAGAAAGCCTCACTTCTTTAAACCCTCCTGCAAATCACCTATCATAAGTCCTAATCCTATAATAAATCCTTTCTAACACCTCTGAGACCCGCCCCCTTCAAGCTCCCCATGGTGTGAGTTATTCCTCCATGCACTGAGTAATCAACCCTACTTGTCCAACCACAGGTATGAGCTTGGTGGTCTTTGGCTGGAGGGCACTGACAACTCCTCTAAGGACCTTGAAATTAGAGAACACATTTCTGCCAAGGTCACTTCTGATCCTTTGAACAGCTTTCAGTAAGACTTTGGGTTTGGCTCTTTAACAATGCCATTTTAGAAGACAACTATATGAATTTCTGAGCCCTCCAGAAGCTATTAAAGTGCCCCTATTGAGAATATATACATATATACATATATATATACATACATACATACATATATATATAATTAGGTCCAGGCTTCCTCAACACCTTATCAAGTGCAGAGACAGGTTATTGTGATAACAGCAGCAATATCTGCCCTGTCCCCAACATGGTCACAGGACCTAAGGGCAACCTGGCTGCATGCATACAGGTACTTAAGCCTCTGCTGGTAGGAAAAACAGGAGGGATGCACCCAGAAACTGGTTCATCAGTTGCAGATACCAGATTCTAGAATATATTCCTGCCTCTTCCTCCTCCTCTGAGTTCTTCATTTCTCTTTAATTTTATTTTGAAAAGAAAAAATGTGACATTAATTATTATAATTACTCTTTTTCTCCTTCTTTACAGTTCTCACTCACTTGATGCAAGGACTCAAATCCTCAGAAAAACTTTCAAATAAAACAGTGACCTCCCATAACCTTGTGGTGAGGTGCCAAACCTAAAATCCCACTCCACTTCAGGTTAGAGATATATACCGATTCAAAGTTGTTTGAGGAATCAGCTGTAGCAACCAGAATATGTAGATTGAAAACAATCCTGTCTGGATTTGAATTCTGGAGTAATGATGTATTTGTTGCTCTGATACACATGTCCCAAAAATCTCTTTAGCATCCATCTGTCCACTCTCAGGGTCTGTGAGATATTGAGTGTTCAAGCAAGAAAATTAAATCATTCCTACTTAGGAATCACTTAGGGCAAAGTGATGTATATTTCAAACATAGGTTTATTTTATTTCCTTTTATCTCCTCACATTTCATAGAAAATTATCCTGTAAGACTAGGTGCAGACTAGGTAGAGATGAGGACTGGTGTGAAGGAGAGGAATAAGGGCACAAGTATAAGTGAGAGGCTCACCAACCACATGTGAAATTTGGTTAATATTCAAGTGTCTTCTGTGTGAGTGTTGATGGGGTTCAGGACATGCTGTCCCAAAATATGACACCTTGGCATACTGAATATTTTAAGCTGAAGGAGTTTGAGAAAATGGCAGAAGCAATAAGGTCATTTCGACCTCCTACCCCTCTTCTCTCTTGAAACAGGCCCTAAAACCCTCATATGAGAGGTGCCTGCCCTATACCCAGAAGAAAGGAGAATCTTTATCTCCATAGACAAAGGGATGCTTAGAATAATCCTAACAGGCCTTGCTAAGTTTACCTCATACTCCTTAATCTCTCCTAATCCCCCATGACTGTCCACTTTTTATCAAACCTAGCATAAAATACTCAGGTCTATTTCTTTGAGTCTTCATTTTCTTATGAAGGCTCCTGTGTCACATAAAACTTAAATACATTTGTTTGCTTCTCTCCTATTAATCTGTCTTGTCACTTTAATTTTCAGACCCTGTCAGGGACTCTAAGAAGGCTGAGGAAAACATTTTCATCTCCTGGTGTTCTGCTGACTCCCTTGGAGTGTGGACATGACAGATCTTTAGATTTCTGAAACATCTAGGGTACTGGTCATCCTAGCATCCTGCTCGTCCCTGCAAAGGTTCATAATAGACCCAGGCCAGTTTGTTTGGACTTTTTTGTGTTTTTTATGTGTATACGCGTGTTTGGTTTTGGGATTTTCTTTTTTGGGTAACTAGTCTAGAGAGAGATTTGGAATCCAACATTGACAGGAGTCTAGAATTAGTACCATTTCTAAAAATGTGTCCTAGACTTCTTTTGGGCTCATGGGAGGGTTTGGAGAGTAGGTAGAATTGTGGACTGCCACCCTCCAGGAGACTGTTTAGGCCAATCCCTAAAGGAAGATTTCAAGTTAAACTCTAGCACAATAAGATTTCTGTTCCACCCACCCCCAACACAACTCTAGAGTGAATGAACTACTTATTTCTTCTGAGAAGGGAGGGGTTTCATTGAAAGTGAAAAAGCAAATCTATTCATCACACCTCAATTCTGACTCTTTATGTTACTTTTTCTGTGTCAATTAGATTGTCATAACTGTATTTTCATTTTTTAACTTCAAACATAATTTATTACCAGAAATGAGTGTCAATTAGATTGTCATAACTGTATTTTCATTTTTTAACTTCAAACATAATTTATTACCAGAAATGAGGAACATCTCTCTCTCTCTCTCTCTCTCTCTCTCTCTCTCTCTCTCTCTCTCTCGGTGATGACACAAGTGGGGGTATAAGTTCCACTGTAAACAACTAGCTATATGAACATAACTCAGCAAGAAATCTGAAAAGAAAATAGCTATTTGTTCTTTAAACAATTTATTGTAGGAAGAACTCTGACACCTATAAGTGAAGAAAAAATTGATGCAAACCTTGCTTTGTTTAGTTCAGGAGGACTCACTTTCCTCCTCCACTCAAAACATACAAACAACAAAAATGGCCATTTGATTTCATATCTACTGTGACTTAATTCAGGCATGTCTAACCTTTAGGAGTGTGCCTAGTCTTCCTTTGAGATGTCATTTCTGGCTTTCTAACGTCAGTTCTGTTTAGATCAGTAGTTCTCCAAGTGTGGTACCGGAACTAGCAGCAAGAGCATCTCCTGGGAACTTGTTAGAAATGTAAATTTGGAGGTCTACTCCGGACTCAATGAATTAGCATCTCTATGGGTGGGGCCCAGCAATCTGTTTTTTTTTTTTTTTTTTAACAAGTCTTCCAGCTGATTCTGATGCACAGGAATGTTTGAGAACCACTGACTTAGATTGTCTGCTATACTGTTGTTTCTCTGGTATACCAGGCAGCAGGTTTGAAGATTCAGAAGTTTGAAACTATTGCTTAGGATTCCAAGTGGATACACAATTCCCTACTGTGAACTGAGTTTGCTGGAAAATGAAAGAACTGGCACAAAAGTGTTTGAAACGCTTAGGCTAAAGAGCCTTGCACTGTAGTCCTACCCAGAGCTTGCAGTTCCATGTGCAAGGAAAGGCCTTGCTCAGGTAAAACTGACTCTCCAGCAGGGTCCTGGAAGTGTCATTAGGGTGAACAAATGCTCTCACCAGGAATAAACTAGTTTGGGCCTCAATTCTACTCAGTGTCACTCAGTTCTCCAGGTAACTACACATGAGCTAAACAGGGAAGGAATGTGTCTTGGAGAAAATTGCACATATTTTTACTCTTATTTTATCTTTACAATATATATTAAATCACCATATCGAAGACTGTCCAAGATCGCACTTTCAGGTGAGTTTGGTGGCCCCCATTAGGTTTTCAAAACACTTGATGTATCTATATCTCCTTGTATTATAGTCGCCTTTCTCCAATGCATGTAGTAACTGACAGGCTGTAAATGTTGAGCATAAAGCTGTCTAATTTCTTTCCTCATCTACAGCTTCTATTGCAGTACGCAGCACAGAGCAGGTACTTGGTAATTTGAAGGGAATCAATCAACCCATCAAAAGTAGAATCTGAAAACAGGGGCCCAATTAAATCATTCCAGTAAAACCATCTGTATGGGTACTATTTGTATGTGCTGGTGCCCAGCTGACAACATGTTTTCACTCTGCTGATTTTCTCTCTTTCATCTGTTCACTGCCTCCCCCACCCCCAAATAACCAGAAAATTCACACACCTTTATTGACAACATCTACACAACATAGTTACTCGCCTCCTTCCATCATCAACTTCATCAACTCTGGCTGCAGGGTCCATCAGTCTGTCAGTTCCCCCTACTCCTTATGCCTTCCTACTCCTGTTCCCTCTCCCTGCGTGGCTGGAGGCAGGTCATGCCTATGCGTTTAACCAAAAAGAGGTGCTACAAATCTCTGACTCATTTGCTTGGCCGATGGCCCCTGCTTTATGGTTTCAGAGAGCACCTGGGCAGCAGTAGTCAGACTTCAGCCTGCCGGCTGCCCTCACTTAAGGTCGGTCATAATAGAGAAGTGCACTGAATATTTCCCAGGCGCCCAAGGGGGCTACTGTACAACAGAGCTCCCACTATCCTCTTTGCCTCTGCTCTCTCCACTTACCACTTTGGTATTAACCCCTACACGTCCACATTCAGAGATCCATCCACTCCTCTTGCACTAAGGTTGCTCAGTTCGGAGATCCAGGTCTCTTATCTGTTAAAAGACATAAAAGAACAGGCCTGTCCTCTTAGCCGTATAGCTATCTATTGAACCTTGTCTCAACTGGCTTGTAAATTGACTCGTAAGCTTAACATTTTTAAATAGGAGCTTAACTATTAAGTTAGCAACATGAACAGTTCATAATGCTACCTTTAAATTTCCAGATCAAACCAAACTCGAAATTTGCAATTTATGGCTGTTCACCTTGCACCTGTGCCCTTTCTACTTTTCATTCCCATCTCTTTTTCATTTTTGTCTGACTACTTACCTGCATACCTCAATGGTTAAGAGCACAGTCTGGATTCAAACCCTGAATTTCTGGGTTTGAATCTCTACTACTATCCAACTGTGGAATCTTGGACAAGTGATTTAAGTACCCTATTCCTTGGCTTCCTCATCTGTAGAATAGTATCTGCTGTCAACAAAAGTTCACTGCCACCAATCTAATGTCAACGAAAGCCACAAATCATGGGTGTGGAAAGAGGAGAAACCTTATTCAAGAGAACGGTTTACAAACTGGGGAAACGAAGCCTCTGGTGGAAACCAAAAGTACACCCCATGGGGACAAAGGGGAGCCTGCCTTTTATAGAGAAAATTCCCAACCTGGATCTTGACCAGTCCATTATATGCAAATGAGGAACCAAAAACTGCAGTCTGCTTGGTCAGCTTTGCATGTTTTGATCAGTTATTATGGAGCTACTCCCATTGATCAGTATAGGTTCAAATTAGGATATAACTGTGAAGTTCCAATTGGATGGTGCAGGTCTCAATTCTATTGGTTAAAGTAAAATTCCAGGAGCTCCTTTATAAGGGTCAGTTTAGCCGATAGGAACATAGTGCAGGAAGCTGGCAGCTCAATCTGTGGCCTTTCCCTGAAATGCAGTGTGCTTTTAAAGGTTTACATGTGAGCAACACCTAGAACATTGCCTGGCACAGAGTTAAGCAGTATTTTGAAATAGAAATTATAATTATTGCTTTGATGGAGCTGTCTTCTCTGCTAAGACCTTCTAGTTAATAAATAATAAATGATAATAATGGTTAACATATGAACACCTATGGACCAGGTTCGGTGTTAAGCGCTCTAAACCCCTTTTTTGTTGTTGTTTAATCTTCATAATTATGGGTGGTAGTTACAAGTATTGTCCTTCCCTCCCCTCCTCTTTGTTTTTCTATAGCAGCTAAGAAAATTCAGGTCAGTGAGACAGCAGATAACGCAATAACTTGCCCATGGTCACAGAGCTAGTAACGAATAGAGCCAAGACTTAAACTCACATATTGTGGTCCTTCTCAAATATTACCGAGAAAACAGCCATAAATTCTTTTCTAGTGCTCTTTTCCCCCAAGTGTTGCCTCATTAACCATGCAAGTCAGGAAGGTTAGGTTCTCTTCAGAGCCAGAAGGGCAGCAGGCAATAAAGCAAGGGTCTTTCTCCCTGCAAGGCTGGCAGCAAAAGTGATGACTAAAATAGCAATTGTAATAACCAGCTCATTTATTGTGCCCCAATGTGCTACACAGGCCCCATTACTGCCTATACTGCCTAAGATGCAGGATCCACACCTCATCCCATCATTCTTCAAAGCTTGGATATTATCAAAGATTTTACTTGTTTTAGGAAAGCACCATAGACTTTTCAATATACTATCCTTACTTCAGCCAAACTGGTACTATTTTCCATATTAGCAGTCCATAGAATCAGGTATTTCTACCTCAGCCAAAGAGCACAGGGAAATCTCCTCTTTTCCAGAGTAAAGCAAAAAAGGCATTCTCTCCTTTCCCTCAGAGCCTACAGTACCCAGGGTCTTGTCATGCTTGCTGCAAACTCATCTATTGCTACTTCCCAACTTATCATCAGGCAGTCCACAATGGTGTTTTCAGAAGGGCTGGTGATTGTAAAGGGACTGGAAAGGAGGAGAAGGTAAATACCCAAGTTTGCTGAAGGTAAACCAAGCACTGCCTGTACCCACCCCTGTACCACTTTTGTAACTTCCTGACCTTTTTCACTCTCTCTTGGCACGTCAGAACCCATTACTCTGCACACCTCTGGGCTTGAATTGTAGAAGAATCAACTTCTTGTCTCCCCACCCCATTCCCAACAATAGCACACATGTTTGGGCTAGGTTTTACTTAAAGTGGATGAGTTTAAAAAGAAAAAGGAGAGAGATAACATAAGAGGGCTTTTCACTTAGTTTTCCCTATATTTCTAGCTGTCAAACTATTAGAAATTGTCAGCATAGTGGTAAAGCTGCAAAAAGTCCAGTTCCAGAGGCCTGGAAAAATAAAAATCCTGGTGCAAAAGTGTGGACTGAGGAAAAACAAGCAGATGTGGGTGGATCTAGAGCCAGTAGAAATAAACAAAGAAGGAGAGGTTGGGGTGTAGATCTCAGACACAAACAGGAGACCCTGCCCTTACAGCTTCTTTTACCCTAAACTCCATATCCCCATTCCAGAGACCTCATCTACCTTAAATTCTCCTAACCAACCTGGTTCTTTCATTGCTAGGCAAAAATCATAGAAGCCACCATTGCTGCTATTGCTTAGCAAAGAGAGTAGGTGAGGGGAGAGGATATTCCTAAACTGAATATTATAAAGGGAGGTGTGTTCCCAACATCCCTAGTTGTTTTCATGACATATTTTTAGAAAAAAAAAAACATCACACACAGTTTAGGTGTTCAAGTTCTTAGCCTTTCTGTAGTATGTTTCAGTTATGTTTCTTAAGTGCTGATCTGGGGTCCTAACATACATATAGCAGTGCTTCTATACTGTAATGTGCATACACACTGCTGGTGACCAGTTCGGGCTCTTTTTACAAGACAGATAGACTCACCCTCCGGAAGCTGTGTTGCTAGCTGCTAAATACATCTGCCCTCTTTGGAGAATTGCGCTCTGCAGAGCAAGAGCTTTGGTACTCTATAGCACACCCACTCCCCACATACCCCTGCAACCTGCAGTCAACGACAGATGACTAGGGTTCATAATGCCAGCCACATTGCCTCAGGTAGACCAATTCTACTTGCTGCAAATTCTACTCTGGCACTCCTTATTGAGTCAGGCTAAAGTGGTCTCCAACTAGCTTAGTTTCCCCCCCCCCCGCCCTATCCTACTTCTTTTACTCCCCAAACATAGAACCCAAACGTATCTGAAAACCTATTTCTGAGTATATTTGAATACATTCCTTTTGGTATGGCCTCTCATAATTAATTTCTTAATTATTACTTTTATTTATTTACATATATTTATTTACATATTATATTTAAAGTTTGTTATTTAGCAAAACATATTGATTTGATTATCTCTTCCCTCCAAAAATATTCATATTATGGAGGGTCTTTTAATTGATTGCTTTTGATTTTCCCAATGTAACTGAAATAAAGATTCTCTATTTCATAAGAAGAAAATATCATTAATTAAAATTTTCTACTGATGTGATAAATGTTGGTTGTTTCTGAAAAGAAAGCCCTTTTTTAAATAAATCACAATATTTATAGGTCTTGTGCAGTATTTTAGTTGTGTACAAGACTTTCAATATAGCGTAGGAAAGAATACTGTACTTACTTGCTTAACACACATGTATACTGAAGAGGAAATAGGACTTTCCTAACTTATCTGTAACAATAGTTAAATGAAGGCTTGGAAAGAGCAATTGAAAAAAGGTGAATTACCCATTCATTTAAAGTCTTTAAGTACTTAAACATTAGGATGGATAGAATTATACACGGGGACAATATATCTTGTTTTCTTTTCAGAAATAAGAAGAAAAGTATGTGAGGTCAAATATGTAAATTTTTTATAATAGTCCCCTTAGTCTATATTTCCCAAAATATTTTTGGCCATCAACCTTTAAAGGTTTCCATGATTGCTTATGATTAATGTTACATCATTCACTTCTAATCAAAAATGTTTTCTAAGTCCATCATCTATCTTTCAAATTCACGTTTTACCACAGAAATTATATAGAATTTCAGTATTACACTGTTTCATCTAAAATGCTCATCTTACCCAGCCTAGTAGACAGCTACTTGTATTCTAAAAGCTCAGATCAAATGTCACTCCCTTTGTGAGTCCCTCCTCAATTTTTTTTCTCCCAGGTAGAGCTCATCCTCTCCTTAAATGTGTACTCATAAGTCTTTTAGACCTTGTATCTCACTGTATTATAATTATATGTTGCATCAGTTAGCAATAGTGTTTGGCTGTCATTAAGAACTCATTATTTTCTATCACATAAAAGAAATCCAAAGGTAAGCAATTCAATATTGTTATGGTGACTCCTTTCATCCTTTTGCTATGTATTCCAAGATCAAGCTGTGCCTTCCTAGCTCAAGTTTTCCTCTGTATAACATTATAATTGCTGTAGCTCCAGCTATCACACCCATATCTTGGGCAAGGATGAGTAAAAAAGTAACACAAAAGGGCCCCCCAGCTTAGCAGCCTCGTAGGCATTACCACTCCTGCTCCCTTACTCCAGCGCATACATGTGCGCGCACACACACACAAACACACAGAAAAAATTATGAAGCTTTCTAGGAAGCCCCACTTACAACTACCACACATACCATTGCCCTATATTTAGTCACATGGGTGCCCTTATCTGAAAGAAAGACTGGGAAGTTACATATTTTCATTTGGGTACATGGCTTCCCCCGCAACAAAGTCAGGTTTTGTTACTTAGAAAGAATAGAGAGAAAGGGTATGTGATAGTCAACTAGCAATCTCTGACCCTGCCTTTTCCATATCTGTTTATTTAGCTAGATTGTCACATTAAATTCCCGTTTCCAGAGCCTAGCACAGTATAAGACACTCAGTGGTTTGCTGTTTATCTCCTTCACCTACAATATGAAGGGTTATTCTGAGTAATCTGCCTAGATAAAAAAGATTCTATGTTTTATCAGAATAATTTTCTGTGCTTTATGTTGACTTTATTATGTTCTTGATTATTTAAGGAAACAAAGCTTCCTTACTTATGAAAGAGCTAAGGTTCTTGATAATCATGTTACTTTATATTTTTATTTTTAAATGTTTTATTGTTACTTTCTACAAATAGGGAAATATTGTTTCTTATCACCAACTGCTTTATTTTAAGTGTTCACATATCCTGACAACTTTTGATTATTTGTCCTTCTTAAGATTGAATCCTAAATGTAAGATGAAATAGATTAACTTTCAGGATATCTTTGGCACCTAAAGCTATCTTTGAGATTTTCCAGAGGACCCTGAGACAATCAGATTTTTTCTTTCACCTTATAAAAAGAGAGGTACTAGAAACTATTATGTTTGTTCAATGTTACTATTGATGATGAGTTGCATGGAAAAGCTGTCCAATCAGAAAGGATACTCAGCCTTCCTCAGGTTAAATTCATATGGGCAAAATGTTATTAATATAAAAATTTCAGAAAATATATGCTGTATGGCAAGTACCTAGAGATTTCTCAATGCCTTCAGTTTCCATGATGTTTCTATTTATCAGTCTTGGTGGTGTTTTGCCTGGGAATATTAGGCAACAGCAGTATACGGTTATCAGTCATAATTTCAATTATTATTTAAAATGTTTACTTGACCAAAACTTTATTTCTTAATTTGAATTTAGCATCTTCAAGGCCAATGTTTTTTAATTGAGGATGTACATCAGAGTTTAATTAAAACATAAATTTGTGTATACTTGCTCCAGACTTGAATCTATTTAGTTGGTATTCTTAATAGTTGCTCAATATATATGTGTTTTCCTGTATGTTTGGTATATTCATGGTGTAGAATGTATGTAATGTCTCTATTATTATATATCTTAAGATTTTTTCCTTATAAAAATTATGTTCATCTTTTTTTTGTAATTAAATATAACATTCATGGTCTTCATTGAAAATAGGCTCAATCATGATCTTTACAGATATTTTGTTTAAAGCTTTGGGAGTAGACTTTTTATTGGGATTGACTCTAATATCACACATTTTTGCCCAATGGTTTGTCCTCTAAGAAAAAAAAGATCAGTAGATAATTTAATCTAAGAAAGAAAAAAAAGAGAGGAGTGCTCTGACTCGAGAACTGAAACATTAAGTACTTTAGAGGAATTCTGGATTTCTTTTTTCTCCTCTCAGCCCTCTTAATTTCTTGCCTTACAAAAGGCCCATAAAGGAGAGCAAATCTTACATCCTGTGGTTCAGAGAATAACAAGCAATTTAGCCAATGCCACTGCAGTGAGCTGAATGGTAGCCCTCCGCCCCCCTCCCCAATATATTTCTACTTCTTAATACCTGGAATCTGTGATTATTACCTTATGTGGCAAATGACTGAATACTATCATATATGGGAAAAGTGTGATTAAGTTAAGAATTTGGGGAGGAGGACCTTATCCTGGATTATCAGGGTGGACCTTAATTCCAAAGACAAGTGTCCTTATAAGAGTGAAGCAGAGGAAGATTTGACAGACACACAGAGGAGAAGACTATGTGAAGATGAATGCGGAGATTGAAGTGATGAGGTCACAATCCCAGGAATGCTGGGGAAGCCACCAGAAGCTAAAAGGGGAGACTTTGGAAACATGGCAGAGTGAGACACATTCCAAGATCTCTCCCCTTGAAACAACAATAAGCTGAACATTTAAAACTCAACAAAGAACACCCAAACTCCACACCAGCACATCTGAACGTAGGATCTGCGCATCAGAGCTACCACAGGTCAGAATCCCGGGTGTTGAACGGTGGACTGGGAGAAATAAAGAAGCTGCCTCTCACAGCTGCTGGAGCTCCCTGTAGGAGGAGGCAGAGGGCAGAAGGTGCGATGAGTTCCCTGAACAGCCCTGGCTGGAAAAGCTGTGAGCTCCCCGCACCACCCAGTGGCAGGGCCCAGTCATCAGGGCAGAAGCCACAGAAGTGGGACGGCAGAAACACTAAAGTTGATTTTTGCCAGGTGCAGTTGCAAAACCAAGGCTGACTGCAGCCCCCAACCCCCAACTCAGAGGGCTCCTCCCCCGATACCCTCTGAGACTGAACACGGTGGAGCCCTAGGGGAATCCGAGCAAACACTACCGAAACTGTCACTAACACTGACAGGGACTGAAACTGAGGGAAGTGAGTGTGATTAAATATCTATCAGAAAGTAAAAGGCATTTTAAGGTGTTATATAAAGCAGGGATCCAAGAGGCTTAGACGCTACCTACTTGAAATCAAAAGAAAAGCCCCTTCTTTGCAGACATTTTTTTATAAAGAGAGACTTTTTTCTAATAAATCTTTCTGGAAAAAAAAAAGAATACATTTCCATTAATGCTTAGGCAGAGAAATAGTCCATTAAACACCATGAACAACTAAGGTGACGAGGCATCACAGAAGGAAAGAGAAAAAACTCCAGAATATAAGACTATAGATATAGAAATATGCAACATAAATGACACAATTCAGGACGATACTTTTGAAAAAACTCAGTGAGTTCTGAAACGTGTCATATCAACAATTTCAGGAATTTTAAAAACACCTAGATGAGCAGAGCAAGAAGATTGAAACCCTCAAAAAGAACCAAATAGAACTTCTGGAGATGAAGAACATGCTGCAAGAGTTGAAAAATGAAATAGAAGCTTGGGAAATAGAGTTGACGAAATAGAGGAAAGGATCAGTTATATTGAAGACAAAAATCTAGAAATATATCAGAAAGAAGAGAGAAACGGAAGAATGACAAATAATGAAACAGAAATTCAGGAACTAGCTGATACCATCAGCAGAGGAAACATACGAATAATGGGCATTATCAAAGGCGAGGAAAAGGAGCAGGGACTAGAAAGCATTTTCAGACAAATTGTGGACGAGAATTTCTCAAATCTAAGGAATGAGCCAGAGCTTGGAATTCAAGAAGTCAACAGAACACCCAATTATCTAAACCCAAAAAGGTTTTCACGAAGACACATTGTATTAAAATTATCAAAAATCAACAACAAAGATAGAATTTTCAGGGCAGCCAGGGAGAAGAAAACGGTAACTTATAAAGGAAAACCCATTAGATTATCGTCAGAATTCTCAGCACAGAAGTTACAACCCAGAAAGGTGTGAACTCAAATATTCAAACTATTAAATGAAAGGAACTACTAGTCAAGAATCATATATCCAGCTAAGAGCTCCTATAGATATGAAAGAGAAATAAACGAAACCCAACCCTTTCCTGCCTCCAGGAGACACATCTCAGTTCCAAAGACAAATATAGACTCAAAGTGAGAGTGGAAAATAATATTTCAAGCAAATAGCATTCAGAGAACAGTGGGAATAGCGGTACTAATATCAGACAAAATAGACTTCAAAATAAAAATGTGAAAGAAAGATACTGTAGGACACTTCATAATGATAAAGGGAATCATGCACCAAAAAGACATAACACTTATTAAAATCTATGCTTCCAATCAGGGAGCCCCAAAATACGTAAAGTAATTAGTAACAGAAATAAAGGGAGAAACAGACCAAAACACTATCGTAGTTGGGGTCCTAAATACGCCACTGTCAGATATGGACATATCATCCAAACAGAAAATCAATAAGGAAATAACATCCTTAAATGATACATTAGACCAAGTGGACATGGTTGATTTTTACAGAGCTTTCCATCCCAAAACGGCCGCTTATACATTCTTCTCTAGTGCACATGGAACATTCTCAAGAATCAACCACATACTGGGGCACAGAGATAGTCTCAACAAATATAATAGGGTTGAAATCATGCCAGTCATATTCTCTGATCATAATGCTTAGAAACTAGAGATCAACTGCAGAAAGAAATCAGAAAGAAACACAAATACATGGAGATTAAAGAATATGCTACTGAAGAATAACTGGGTCAGAGAAGAAGTAAAAACAGAGATCAAGAGATACATAGAAACGAATGATAATGACAGTACAACAATCAAAACTTTTGGGACATGGCAAATGTGGTCATAAGAGGAAAGTTCATATCATTACAGGCCTACCTCCAAACACAAGTACGAGTCCAAATAAATAACCTAATGCTTCATCTTAAAAAACTAGAAAAGGAAGAGCAAATGAAGCCTAAAATCAGCAGAAGGAAAGAAATCATCAAAATTAGAGCAGAAATAAATGAAGTTGAAAACAAAACAAAACAAAACAAAACAAAAAAAAACAACGGAAAAAATTCAAAACTTCTGACTCAGCAAAAGCAGTAATAAGAGGAAAGTCGAAATCATTACAGGCCTATTTCCAAAAGCAAGAATGAGCCTAAATGAACAAGCTAACGCTTCATCTTAAAAAACTAAAAAAGGAAGAACAAATGAGGCCTAAAGTCAGCAGAAGTAAAGAAATCATCAAAATTAGGTCAGAAATAAATGAAATTGAAAACAAAAAACAAACAATAGAAAAAATAAATGCAACAAAGAGCTGGTTCTTTGAGAAGCTTAATAAAATTGACACCCCTGGGTAGACCCACTAAGGAAAAAAGAGAAAGGACACAAATAAACAAAATCAGGGATGAAAGATGGGAAATTATGACTGATATCGCAGAAATACAAAGGAGCATACAAGAATACTATGAAATCGTATATAATACCAAATTTAATAACCTAGAAGAAATGGGCCAGTACTTAGAAAAATACAGCCTTCCTAGACTGAATCAAGAAGACCTGGAAAATGTAAATAGACCGATCAGCACTATGGAAATTGAAACAATCATCAAAAACCTACCAAAAAGTAAAAGTCTATGTCCAGATGGCTTCACCAGTGAATACGACCAAACATTCAAAGTAGATTTAATACCTATTCTCCTCAAACCCTTTCAAAAAAATCGAAAAGGAGGCAATACTTCTTAACTCATTTTATGAGACCAAAATTAACCTGATACCAAAACCTGGTAAAGATAACACGAAAAAAGAAAAATACAGACTAATGTCTCTCATGAACACAGATGTAAAAATCCTAAGTAAGATACTCGCGAACCGAATACAGTAACTTATTAAAGAGATTGTATATCATGATCAAGTGGGCTTCATCCCAGAGGCGCAGGGATGGTTCAACATATGCAAATTGATTCATGTGACACACAACATAAGCAAATTAAAAAGTAAGAATCATATGATCATGTCAATAAATGCAGAAAAAGTTTTCGACAAGATACAGCATCCATTTATGATCAAAACACTTAACAAAATTAGTATAGAATGAAAGTACCTTTACATTATAAAGGCCATATATGACAAACCCTCAGCCAACATTAATCTTAATGGTGAAAAACTAAAAACTTTCCCTCCAAGATCAGGAACAAGGCAAGGCTGTCCACTATTGCCCCTGTTATTCAATATAACATTGGAGGTCCCAGTGAGTACAATCATACCAGAGAAAGATAAAAAAGACATCCAAATAGGAAGCAAAGAAGTCAAATTGTCACTATTTGCGGATGACATGATTCTCTATATAGAAAACCCTAAAGACTCCACAAGAAAAATACTAGAAGCAATAAGCAAATACTGCCGTGTCCTCTTTCTACCCTACTGCATGACAAGGTCTGGAGATGGGGACAGAGGCTTCAAGGAATGCATCGTCAAGAACAAGGACGTGGCATGTGTTTAGGGATAATTAGTTTCTTAGGAACGATCCTATTAATAGGGGGAATTTGGGTAGCACAAATTCTAGCAAGTATAAACGCTGTACAAGTGGATTTCCTCAAAATTGGCTCTGAGGAAAACATAGTAAATTCCCTGTGTATGGAATCAGCTCCAGT
>NW_006433381.1:699530-703568 GCF_000325575.1 Pteropus alecto | reverse complement strand
ACAATAGGAACAATAAGCAAATACAACAAAGTTTATGGATACAAAATCGGTGTTCAAAAATCCATAGCATTCCTATACTCTAATAATGAAATGTCAGAAAAAGAAGTGGAAAAAATAATTCCTTTTGCAATTGCAACAAAAAGAATAAAATGCCTAGGAATAAATTTAACGATACATGTGAAGGACCTACATAATGAAAACTACAAGATCCTATTAAAACAAATCGAAGAAGATACAAAAACATGGAAAGATATTCTGTGTTCTTGGATTACATGAATGCACATAGTTAAAATGACCATATTACCTAAAGCATTAAACAGAATTAATGCAATCCCCAGCAAAACCCATCGGCCTTTAAAAAAAGAAATAGAACAAAAAAATCATCAGATTTGTATGGAAGCACAAAAGACTCCGAACTGCCAAAGTCATCCTGAGAAAAAAAGAATGAGGCTGGAGGCATCACTCTGCCCGACTTCAAATTATACTACAAAGTGACAGTAATCAAAACGGCACTGTATTGGTAGCAAAAGAGACACACGGACCAGTGGAACAGAATCAGGAGTCCAGAAGTAAATCCACGTTTATAGGGGCAAATAATTTTCAACAAAAAAAGCCAAAAAACATACCGTGGAGAGAGGAAAGCGTCTTCAATAAATGGTGCTGAGAAAGCTGGAAAGTCACCTGCAAAAGAATGAAACTAGACTATTGTCAATCACCACACACCAAAATTAACTCAAAATGGATTAAGGACCTGAATATAAGACCTGAAACAATAAAATGCACAAAAGAAAACATAAGAACGAAACTCAAGAACCTTGGACTTAAAGAATATTTTATGAATTTGACCTCAAAAGCAAGGGAAGTAAAAGCTAAAATAAATGAATGGGACTACATCAAACTAAAAAGCTTCTGCTCAGCAAAAGAAATTGTCAACGAGGTAAAGAGACAGCCATCTGAATAGGAAAATAAATTTGCCAGCAATGCCTCCGATAAGGGCCTCATAACCAAAATATACAAGGAACTCATACAACTCAATAACACCAAAAAACACAAATGATCCAATCAAAAAATGGGCAGAGGACCAGAACAGATCCTTCTCCCTAGAGAACATACAAATGGCCAACAAATATTTGAAAAAATCTCCACTTGCTTGCTGTTAGGGAAATGCAAGTCGAAACCACAATGAGATATCATGTCACACCTGTTAGAATAGTTGTTATCAACAGGACAAGTAATGACAAATGCTGGAAAGGATGCAGAGAATAAAGAACCCTCATACATTGCAGGTGGGACTGCAAATTGGTACAGCCACTATGGAAAACAGTATGGAAGTTCCTCAAAAAACTAAGAACGGATCTACCATATGATCCAGCAATCCCTCTACTGGGTATTTACCCCCAAAGACTTGAAAACCCATATCTGAAAAGATATTTGCACACCATGTTCATAGCAGCATTATTCACAGTGGCCAGGACATGGAAGTAAGCAAAGTGTCCTACGATAGATGATTGGCTAAAGAAGCTGTGGTACATATATACAGTACATATGTATGTGGTACATGTATACAGGAATATTACTCTGTCATAAGAAGAGATGAAATACTGCCATTTGTGGCAACATGAATGGACCTTGAGATAATTCTGCTAAGCAAAATAAGCCAGACAGAAAAAGTTGAAAATCACATGATAGCACTTATATGTGGGATATAAAACTAAAAGGAACACATGAACAGGACAAAGAAACAGAGGCTCATGGACATGGACTACATTAGTGGTTACCAGAGAGTAGAGGGTGGCGCAGGAGGGGGGAGGTAGACGGTTAAATGGGGTCAAATATAGGAGGAAAGGGAGAGGGTGAAGTGGGTGAAGAGGATCAAATATATGGTAGCTGAAGGAATCTGGACTTTGGGTGGTAAACACACAGTAGAATATACAGATGTCAAATTATAACATACATCTGAAAATTGTACAATTGTATTAACCAATGTTACCCAATAAACTTAATTAAAAAAAAAAAAAGCAAAAAGGGGCAGGAACCACTTTTCCCTTCAAGCCTCTGGAGTGACTGTGGTCCTGCTAGTTTCAGATTTCTATTCTCCAGAACTGTGAGAGAATACTTTTATGTTATTTGAAGGCACCAAGTTTGTGGAAAGTTGTTACTCTTAGGAAGCTTAATATAGTCTCTAAGGCTATAGAACTTCTTGCCCCAGAAATTCATGAAATTGAACAAGCACTGGTTCAGAAGGAGCTTTCTTAGATATAAAATTGGCTTTTTGAGGGAGAACGTGGGCATTTTAACAGTAGAATCTTGTGCTTACATCTCTGCTGATCTCTCTGAGATCTTTAATACTACTGAAAATTCCAGAAGTAAACCTAGAAATCAGAATTAGGTAAATCAGAGAATAACCTCATAGCTGCTTTGGCAGACTCTTCAGGTTAGGTATGAAATTTATTTCCTTGGTTTAATATGGGCGCTATTGGCTCTGGGTTCAGAAGTAGACTCTATACTCTTGCCAACCTCGAGAAAGAATGCAACTGCTAAGAAGGACTCCTTGTAGTGAACTGGACCCAAATTCATAGAGTCTAGCAGCCATGTTTGCAGAGGCCTCTCATGCACACCCTGTATCTGGGAAAAGCCATGAACTGAGCTGTTAAGCTTCCTACATTGTTTTCCTGCCATCTGAGCCAAACCTTATAGAGCAGCACCTGGTACTGTATTTCCATCAATGAGACTGCAATCTTCCTTGTCCAATTGGAATTATGCAGCTGTATCCTCACTTGCATCTTTACCAACCAGAGTGGCTTCTTGAAAAACAGTTAGGATGGTACTTTTTGGACCAAATTGTGTGAAGTTGGGGTCTCCATTTGCCTAGAAATGGATCAATCAGGGATCAGGGCTGAGAACTTCTCCCTGTGTAAGTCAGCTTTCCCTCTGTCTCCAGGGAGTGTACTTTCTGCTGCATTTCCCTCCCTGACTTGAGCCGTGAAACTGGAGCCATTTCCAGTTTCCATAAAGTTCCTCTCTTCACCTCACCCCAGATTCAGGACTCCTGTTGGCATTGGATTGGTGGCAGTGACTTTTGTTGACAGGTTCAATGTAGTTTTTCAATAAAGCTAAATATTGCTAATGTTATATTGAGAGATTACGCTCTTAACATTTTATGTGAAAATGTACTTCCTTTTATAAAAATAGTAGTAGGCAGCTTTAAATTGCCTTCAGTTGGCAAAATAAGAAAATTGGCAATCTTGTATTTTCCTCTAAATATTTTCAAAAGATTTATTGCCTAAGATCTGGAACTACTAGTCTAGAGTAAGAGAGAAGAGAAAAGAAGAACGAACAGTGTGTAACACCTAGTAAGTCGATTTAGGTTGAACAAGGTAAATGCCCTTTCTAAAGGAGCGTTGGCAGGAATACCTAAGTCTCCCTTGGGAGTCAGGGAAGGCTTCACCGAGGAGGTAACATTTGAGCTGGGGCTTTATAGATCAGCAAGGGAGAAACTGCAGGTCATTCCAAACAGAATTCATAATGCGACCCGCAGCACAGAGCACAAAAAAAGGTCTACGTGTCTAGTAGCTCTGAGTAGCCTGGTGGCTGCTGCGTAGAATTCTTGGGGTTAGATGATCAGAAATGAGACGGGGACTATTTTTCTCTACTTGGCCCGTTTTCTTTACAGCTCATTGCACAGTGCTGGGCACACAACTGCAGGACCTCAATAAATACTTGTTTAGTTGGGACAGGGTGATCGACTGTACCGGGAACCAGGGCATCTGGATTCTTTCTCACGCACCCGCAGTGTGACCTTAGCCAAGTCCCTTTTCTAAGGGCCGCAGCTTACTGTTTAGTAATCAGCCTCCGGAGGAGGGGGTTGGCTCCAAGCGCCCGGCTTTCTAGCGCCTAGAATCTCTGATTGGCCGCGTGGAGGGCGGGGCGGACAGCGCCGTGCGGGCGGGCGGAGGTTCAGTTCTTCCTCCGCTCCAGCAGAGGGCGCGGGGAGCGGATTACCGCTGCCGTTCTCGGGTTGAGCGCGGGGCGGACTGC
>NW_006433381.1:698821-699417 GCF_000325575.1 Pteropus alecto | reverse complement strand
GGGTTGCCGTGGCCTGGAGCAGCGTCGTTGGCACTCCTGGGACAGCGACTGGCAGACGCGCTCAGCCTGCTAGGGAGCTGCAGCGGGCACACCCCGGCGCTGCGGCGACAGGGATAGGTTAGAGTGAGGGCAAGGGCGGTCGCGGGAGCAGCCCGGGGCCAGAGAGGGAGCCCGAGCCCTGCCGTCTCCAGCCATGTCCGACGAGGCATCGGCCACCACTTCGTACCAGAAGTTTCTGACCCCGGAGGAGCCCTTCCCGCTTTTGGGACCCCCTCGCGGGCTGGGCACCTGCCCGAGCGAGGAGCCGGGCTGCCTAGACATCAGCGACTTCGGCTGCCAGCTGTCCTCTTGCCATCGCACCGACCCGCTCCATCGCTTCCACACCAACAGGTACAAACTGCTGCTGGGGACAGAGGCGGATTACCCACACCCCTGTCTCAAGCCGGGGATCACCGGGTCGCCCAAGAGCCTGGCGCTCCGCCCTGGGTCTGTGCTTCTGTTCGCCCCCTCCCCCATCTTTCTCTCCGACCGCTGCTCATTCCCGGGCTCTTTCGTTCTCCCTGTTTTCACCCCTGCCCTCCTGATTCCTTTCGGCC
>NW_006433381.1:655861-698739 GCF_000325575.1 Pteropus alecto | reverse complement strand
CCACCTCCGTCCCCCATCTGTCCCCTGCGAATCCGTAACCCCCACCCTTGATTTTTAGCTGCTCTGGTGTTTCCATCCACCGGCAAAAGTTTAACCCCTTCCATTTCCGATATGCTATAGGGTGTGTTGCGAATGGCTCAAAATCGATCCATGGATCTTTTGAAAGGTGGCACTTTTTAAGCTAGAATATCCCTTTTCCCAGGTTATTAACCTGTCTTAAAACCCTATTTCCACTGCCATCCCCCCCTTTTTTTTTAGTGAAGCTCTGGGAAACCAGACAATTCTTTGCTCGCTCCCTCCCTTCCCCCCGCCCCCCCTTTTACTAACTCTTTGCCTTCGCGCTTTAGGCCCTGCCAAAACCTATAAGCTTAAATCTGGAAGATTCCTTCATGTGGTGTATCCCTCTGTTTGTTCCCTCAGTGGAAGGATGGAGCTAGGCTTAGGATGGGCTTGCTTATACAAATTTATTCAGAGGGTGCATCTCCTAACTGGTTTTATTAGAAGGGAGCGTTCTCTCAGGCATTTATGCGTTGTACCAAATGTGGGGCGTTTAAAGATGTTTTAGACGTAGCCCCAACCTTTAATACAGGTAGACGTTAGAGATACATATTCAGAGGCCTGGGAGGGTTTGTGGAGAACAAGGGAGGAGAGAGGTTCAGCTACGAAAAATACTGGAGTTGAATTAAGGAGTCTAGTTCTGATTTCTGAGCCAGTTTACAATATGAGCATGAACAAATCCTTCCACATTTTAATGTCTTTTTTTATGACCCCCGCCATCTCTTACATCAGTCTACACAGGTTTACTGAGCTTCAGCCAGATACAAGGAATGTATAAAACATGATTCTTACCTACCTGGAAAAAAAAAAAAAGGTATATACTCAGGGAGCAAAGTGTTACAAATAGTTGTATAGAACATGAGTATGACACATTTGAAAAGGAAGAGGTAGTAAATGTGTTATGACTATTTCAAATCCCAATTGCAAAAATGAGGAACCTGAGGCCCAGAGAGAAAAGACTGAATTCAGGGTCATAAAACTGAGTTAGGCAAAAAACCAGGACTATTCCTTTGGAGCCAGTGCTGAAACTTGGAGCAGAGCTAACGTTTCCAGTGTTGTAAATGGTTGTTATAGTTTCTTAGACTGTCTCACAGAAGCCTTTTTAACCTGTGAAGTGACTAGATCATGAATGCAACATTCATGAAATTAAGTGTGCTTAAGATTGTATGCGTTGGAAAATAGTATAAAAGCATACTTTTGCACATGTTTGATATGTAAGTTTTGTAGCACTGGAGCAAGTTATATACACAGGAAAGTGAAATGATTTCAGAATTATGTTGCTCTGATGCTGAGGGCAAAGGAGTGGAGACAGATGCTAAGGGTAAGCCCTGCCAAAATGGATCGAGGTGATGGTGACTGAAGCAAGGAGAATAAAACATTTCTTACAGCTTGTTTGTTCTTTCTCCTCCCATTTTTTTCCTTGTGCTTTCCTACCCATTTTCTTAGAGACCACGGTAAAGTCAAGGTGGTTTTGCAGAATGGGGCAGTGAAAATAGAGCTGGAGGTTCCTGTTCAGCCCTTGTTTTTCCAAGTCAAACATTATTTTTCCTAGTTACTGCCTGCTTTTTAAAAACCTCTCTCTCCAAACCCTACTTTTCACAAGGCTTGAAATGGCAGTAGGAGGTCTAATGTATTTTACTCTGTATCCTTTTCAGCAGAGATTAGGGGAACCAGAATTAGCAATACTTATAGCAGATAATGTTTCTGCCCTGGGCTACCTTGCTTTTTAAATCCTTTTTCTTTCCAAAATGTTCTGCCTTCTTATCCCTCCTCAAGATGGTGTTTGAGAGGACCATATGCTTCTAGTCATTTCTTTTCAGGGAGAAGCAAAGAGCTAAATCATGTATGTGGGCAAAGTTTGGGGAATTCTTTTATTTTGGAGTTTTACGTGTCACATTTTTTCCCTCACATCACATCATTCACCAATTCAAGCAACAATCTAAAAATCAGATCCAAATAGCTAAGTACAGATATTCTACTTTGGGTTTAGTCATTATAAAATAAATTTCATTGAAAGTAGAAAGCTTGCCAATGGGTTGACACTTGATTTACCTTAATTTTGCTTCTTCCTTGTTACTTGATAAGAAAACTGGAGATTGTTTAAATAATGCTCTTGATAAGGCCCTTAGTATGATGACAGTTTTGTGACTGTTCATTTATTGGACTCTGGACAACATTTGCAATCTTCATTAACCTGGAGAGTCGGGCACTATTACTTGTAATCCCTAAGATTATGAATGTTTATAGTGTTCAGATTAGAGTCACCTGTGAATTAAGTTGTTTCACTGGTTCATAAATTATATGAACACAGCCAATTCCCTAAGAATTCATACTTTCCTAGGAGTATCTTTTAGGATTTTGTGACCAAGTAGGGTTTGTCTGGAATTTTGAAATAAATTTCAATAAGCAAAAAGACAATTTTTTTTTTAATTGAAATGTCAGTATGGACTATATATAGTGTTTAAGACATTTTTCTTTGGTTTTGGGGACAGGATTTTTCTGATGTAGTTGTGGATCTTCTCTTAGCCTTCGTCCACCACAACCTCCACTATCATCAAGAAAGGATGTCATTTAGCAAATTGAAAAAAAATTATAATGATATTAGTAGATCCTATAATTGAGAGATGAAGGTGATTAATATGAACTACTCGATGTGTTATTCTCTTTATCTTTCAGGAGTACATCAACAATTGTACATTGAACAAATGTGAAAAGTGGGTGGGAGGACAGTGCCTCACTTTTGTATACCCTATTGGCAGGATACGAAATGAACGATTGTATAAAGAAGTTACTCAGTTATATGATTTTTGAACCCTGTTTTCAACCAGAAAAACAACAAGGCTACTGTGTACCTTTTGTACCACCCACAGTTTTCCAATCTTGATGTAGAATTAGAGGTGCAGAAGAGCTATGAGTGTAGGTGGGAGAACCACGTTCCATAAAGTGAGATAGGTTACAGAGACAGAAGGATTTTGGTTTGGGGACTTGTTGAGATGAGTTAAGAATGGGGATTGGGCTTTGGGGAACTATCCAGGCTAGAAATGTAGATTTGAGAATAATCGGAAATTACAGTAGGATGACGAGAGTAGAACCGAGTTACAGAGGTTGAGATGGTAGATGAAACTTTTCAGTAAACTTAAGGAAAGGAAGGAGAGGAGGTGTGGTGATATTTGAAAAAATAAAGCAAAGTTTCTTTGTTTTGTTTTCCTTGTTTAGTTTTTCTTCTCCAAAAATAGAGATTTTCGTTCCTTAGAAGCATCCCACAGGAAAGGGAGAAATGGAAAATATAAGAGAGGGCTAGATGACGAGATGGATGGGATGAACTCGGGAGTCCAAATGAAAGAATTAGTCTTAGAAATGAACTGGAATATTTTTATTGTCAAGACTGTAGAGAGGATAGGAGGGATGTGTAATGATCTCAAGACAATTGAGGTCATTTAGAGGAGACCTGGGAATTGGAGTGAGTAGGTAAGGAGGCTGTGTCATCTGCTCTTACCTGGGACCTTAATGGCCTGTTGGACTCCAGAGGAGTAGCAGAGGTTAGGGTGGCTGTATGGGGATTCTAGCAGGGAGCCACATGATGAATACACATGATGATAGGGACTGTTCCTTGAGAATGAATGCATGGCATGGATTTGTTCTCAGCTTTACCTTTTCTTATAATTAAAATTTGGTCGGCGAGCCTAGTTATCAAATTACAACCATTTCATTGGGATTCTTTTCAACATTTTTAAGATATGGAGAAAGTCTTCTTTGTGAATAATTTTATGGTTATAGCTAGGATTTTCTTAGGTAGCTTTCTCTTAATGGAATAAGATGTAATGTTACGGCTTTGTAACTTAGAATAGTTTGTTGCTAAGCACATGCACATAGTGATCATTTGTTACACATTTGAAACCTACAGAACAGTCCAAAAGAATCACACTTAAATTTTTATTATGAAAACTCATTATGGAAAATTGTGGGCATATGCAAATCTACAGAGACCATTCATGATCCCTTTCACTAAGGATAACCGTCCACATTTTGATGTTACTTTTAATGTTCTTTCTATGTACCTATATAATTTTTAAAAATCAGGATCAGGCAATATATGTAATTTGTGGCCAGGTTATTTGCACTTATATTGTGTTTTCCTTTTCAATAAATAGTCTGAAAATATGATTTTTAATTATAAAAACATTTTTATTCATATATATTATTTAATTATCCCCTATGTTTCGGAGGCATTTATTTTCCCTTTTTTTGGCTATTATAATATTGTTTGGACATGTTTGTACCTACATGATTTTTTCCCAAATTTCTATATGGAGAAGCCGATAGATTCCTAGAAGGGCAATTACTGAGTCTAAAAGAATGAAACTTTTTAAAGCTCTGGAGATATATGTTACCAGGTTACTTTTCAGAAAGATTATGCCAATTTAACACTCTCACCAGCAGTGGATAAAAGTACTTCCTACTTTGTTTTTATCTACATTGCCTTAAAATAATAATAAAAGTATTTACAAATTAGAATTAAAAAAAAAAAATCTCTAATAATAAAAAGTACTGTTTTTCTGTTTTATAAGTGGTTTGTTTCAAGTATGAGCCCAGTTTCCTTGCCACTGTTAACTAAAAAAAAAAAGAAAGAAAAAAAAAAAAGAGCAAAGGCTTCTAAGAATACACAGAACCCTGTTATATCTGTTATAAAGTCATGGATTTGCAAAACTGAGGAATATACTGATTTTGCCCTAAGATAAGAACACAAAACCAATAATAAATCAAGTCTGCAAATTCCTGACTCCCTTGTCAGTTATCTGATCATCAGATTATTAAATCTGGTGATTTAGGGTTAGGGTTAGGGTTTTTTAAAAAGGAAAGTTTTTTAAAAAGGAAAGTCAGTATTACTCATAGAGGGAGACCAACATTTCTGTTGAAGTTTTGCAAGCTGAAAAAAACTTCTCATTAAAAACAATTACTTAACAGCTTTTCCTAGCACATAACACGGTACTCGGCACACAGAAGATACTGACTAAATGTTTGTTGATTCGGTGGTGAAAAAAGGTTAAAAAAATGTCATATGCAATTTGAAGATAAGAGAAAAAATTGTTCGCCCGGGACAAAATGTAGATATGGTTTACCTGTGTCCAGGACTGAACTTACGATTGCTATTCACAGCTTTTATATTGTCTTATTGCATGACCTGCACATTTTGGTTAATTCTACTAAGTTTATTGATTTTTAAAAATTGAGGACACTGCCTACCTAGCAATTGTGTGATGAAACTAGGTAATAGTGAAACTAGGTATATTCTTGGATTATTAGATGAATTTTAGATTTTTGCCTATTTATAAAAATTTGTTGTAATCTGCTTTTATATTTACTGAACCATAATAGTTTAGAGTGTGTGTGTCTCTGTGTGTGTTTTAATGCTTTAAAATACTCTACCTTTAGCTCAAACGAAATGGTGCTATAGAATTTGTTAGGTTGCCCGAATTTTGTAAATCAAAAGCTTTGGAATTAACCTTAGTCATACAAAATAAGAGAGGGAGTTAAAAAAAATGAAATACACAATTCAAGGAAAAACTGAATTTAATGAAGGATAAGAAACAACCTAATAGTAAGTAAATAACAGGCTTTTCTTCAGGAAGTCTTATTTCAGTATCTTATTAGTAACTTAGTATCGAATATACTAAATCATTATCTTAGAAAGATTAATTCCCTAGGCTACTGTAGAAGCAATGAAGATTATCTCATTACTGGCATAAAGCTAGTGGAAATTTATAAAATAAAGCAGATTTATAGATTTCAAAAACAGCAACAAAAAACTATATCTCTGCAACAAATACTACAGACAAAATGTTAATATCTTTAATGCATAAAGAACTCTTACAGAATCAATAAGGAAAACATTAACAGAGAAAAATGCTATAGCGAAATAACTAATAAATATTTTTAATTTTGATCTTGCCGGTAATCAAAGAATTAAAAAAATTGATACAAAAACGTTTTTCTTCCATCAGGTAAAAATTTTTTAAATGAAAATTCCAGTGTGTTAAGGTTCTGGTGAAATGAGCACTTTTATATACTGCTTTGGGGAGTATAAGTCGGTATAGCCTTTCAGAAAGGTATTTCAGTATACTATGACGTTTAGAGGTGTTTGCATTCTGTGACTCAGTACTTTCCTTTCAAGTAATCTACCTTGAGAGATTATATATTTGGATAAGTAATTATAAACAAAGTTTCATCTCAATATTATTTGTTATACCAAAAAAAAAAAAAATGGAAACAGCTTAAGTATATATTGAAGGAATAAGGTTAAATAAATTGTGATACATTTAATCAATGGCATTAAAATGTTTTCAAGTAATATATTTTGGGAAATGTTCAGTATGTAACGTTAAGTAAAAAACAAAAAGCTGGATACTAAAATATATGCAGAATGCTGATCCTGTAAAAACATATATATTTCTGCATGCAGAAAATACCAAAATATTATGGATTAGTTATTGCTGGGTATTATTGGTCATTTTAATCTTCTTAATTAGTCCTTTCTCATTCCAACATCTCTGCAATGATCCTGTGTAACACTAATATGTAAAAGTTTTTAAATATAAGAAACACTTTTGAGCTTCTACCTATGTACTTTGTTGGTGCTTTTCCCTACCCTGCAATGGCTATCCTCTTCCTTTAATAATAATAGCTGCCATGTACTGAGCACTTTTTAGGTCTGCTAAGTCTTCTGTATGTGTCCTCATGTAATCTTCACAATAACTGCATTTTTAAAATGAGGATACAGGCTTGGAGAAGGGTGTGTTTTGCTTAAGATAAAAAAAAAAAAAAAGCAGGCAAGTGACAGACAGAGCAAGAATTTGAACTCGATTTGACTCCAGAGCTTACTCATAACCACTATGCTATGTATTTTGTTTGTGGATGAAGGTTTTACTTTGTTCCTAATTTAAATACATTTTTCTTTTAAGATATTTTATTGCAATATTTCCAGACAGGTAGAAATGTAGAGAGAATAGTGTAATGAACCCCACGTACCCATCACCCAGCTTCAACAATTATTCACGTATGGCAGTGTGCTTTATCAATACCCCTACTCATTTAACAATCTCTTCCTTATTATTTTGAGACAAATCCAAGACATATTTCATTCATACATATTTTAGTATATATCCTTAAAAGGGCTCTTGAAAATATTCACAATATAATTATACCTAAAAACATAAATGTCATAAATATATACTATTAACATCTTTTAATTGGATGGATTCTGTAATTCCTGTTGTTATTTCTTTTGTGTTATACTTTTAAGGTGGAACTTAACTTCTTGTGGAACAAGTGTTGCCAGCTCAGAATGCAGTGAGGAGCTGTTTTCATCAGTTTCTGTTGGAGATCAAGATGATTGCTATTCCCTGTTAGATGATCAAGATTTCACTTCTTTTGATTTGTTCCCTGAGGGGAGTGTCTGCAGTGATGTATCTTCTTCTATTAGCACATACTGGGATTGGTCCGATAGCGAGTTTGAATGGCAGGTAGGTTTTTTTTCCCCTTATGTTGCCATCATTACTCCCTAAATAGATATATGAATTTCTATTTTGATATTTTCATCTCTACCCCAAAGCAAATTTCTCCAGTGTTTATCCAATCCTACAGATTCTCTGATATCATTAAGAATTAGATAGAATATGTATCCTTTAGTTTTGCTAACATACCTTTTAGGCTTCTGATGCTACAGATATCCTTTTGTAGATTTTCGTGTAATTTAATACTTGTATAATGTTCTCATTATTATGTATCATCAGTACCTTTCCGTGCATGAATCTAGGCCAATTTACTCTTTCTGCATTATAATAAAAAAGGCTCCGTGCCCTTATAGGCACAGTATCCTTATATTAGGGTCATGTTACATATCTAGGATCACAAACCACTGTTATCATGAATATATAATTTTGAGTCCTGTTATCAGACATACAATATAAATTTTCATTTTGTATTCTCTTCCTATGTAGGGATGTTCTTCCTGTGGCATGTATACCATGTAAAATGACTTTGTGGCAAATTGTTTGGAACCGATTCCTTATAAAGAGTGCAGTCTCTCAGAAAATGTAGATCATGTTATTACAACATCCATTTTCTGATTGCAAAACACTAACATTTAAAGAAGCTTTCCTTGCATACAGCAAATGTTATATTCAACAGATACCTGAGTGCTTACTGTGTTTGCAAGCCATCTAAATATCTGAGGTTGTATTCCAAAAGAGGAATCAAATATTATTTTTTATTTCCAACAATTTTTTAATAAAAAAATATCCAATGGCATAAAATTAAAAGTAGGAGTCTCACTGTAGTTAGCACTGTGAAGAGCTTGTGCAGATACGAGTATGGTTGTATAGCACTGAAAACATACACAAATGGGATCATACTTAAGCCACTGTTTGGCCCTTTGCTTTTTCAACTAATATAGCTCATTCTTTGTGATGGCTGCATCATAATTTAATCAGTTCCTTAATAATGGATATTTAGATTGGTTTTAGTTTTTTCTTGTTATAAACAATTCTACACTGAAAATTAAGTTTTTAAAGAGGATAAATAATCTACAACCCCTCTATTTTTCTATTTTATATAATTTCAAAGGCTTCTATTTTATATGTAGTTATAAATATGATTTGAGTAAAAATTATGATTTTTTTAAACTTAAAAAATTGAGATAAAGTTCACCATTTAAGTACCTTTAAAGGGTATAATTCGGCAGTTTTTAATATGTTCATAATGCTGTGCAGCCATCACCACCAAGTCCAGGACATTCCCATCATGCCAAAAGGAAATCCATACCTGTTAGCAGATAGCCCCAATTCCCCCTGTTCCCATCACCTAGCAATCACTAATTTGCTTTCTCTGCGGATTTGCCTTTCTGGACATTTCGTACAAATGGACTCATATATGTAACTTTTGTGTCTGAGTTCTTTCACTTAGCATGATATTTTTAGGTTCATCCATGTTGTAGCATGTAACAGTACTTCATTCCTGTCTTAGTCAGTTTAAATTGCTTTAACAAATACCATAGGTTGGGTGGCTTAAACACCAAACATTTATTTCTACAGTTCTGGAAGCTGGAAGTCTGAGATCAAAATGCTAGCATGGGCAGTTTCTGGTGAGGGCCCTCTTCCTGGGTTTTAGATGTCTGCCTTTTGCTGTGTCTTTGCGAGGAATGGAGAGAGAGCTCTGGTCTCATTATCCCCTTGTAAGGTCACCGATACCATCATGGGGCCTCCACCCTCATGAACCCTATAAACCCAATTACCTCTCCAAGGCCCCACCTCCAAATATCATCACATTGGGATTAGGTCTTCAAGATACAGATTTTGCAGGGGAGGCACACAAACCTTCAGTCCATAGCAATTCCTTTCTATGGCTGAATATTCCATTGCATGGACACACCACATTTTGTTTAGCCATTCATCAGCTGATGGATGTTGGAGTTGTTTCCACTTTGAGGCTGCTATGAACATTCAGGTACAAGTTTTTATATAGATGTATATTTTTAACTCTCTTGGATATACCCTTAGGAGTGGAATTGCTGGGTCTGATAACTTTATGTTTAACTTTTTGAGGAACTGCCAAAATGTTTTCCAAAGAGGCTGTACCATTTTACATTTCTACCAGCAATACAGTCATGCCCCATTTGACGGGGATACATTTTGAGAAATGCATTGTGAGGCGATTTTGTCGTGCAGACATCGGAGAATGCATATACAAACCAGTGGTACAGCTTACTTCACACCTAGGCTATATGATATAGGCTATGATATAGCCTATTGCTCCTAGGCTACAAGCCTATATAGCACGTTAGTGTACAAAACAAAGGTTAAATCAAGCACTAGAGGAAACGGTGCAATCTAGAGGCATGGTAAACACACGATGTATGAGGCTGCTACTGACATAACATGGTATTCTGTCTTACAGCAACCTTTTTTTTTAATAACTAGAAAGAGTACACATTAAAATGATGATGAAAAATACAGTATAGTTAATAGAAAAACAGTAACATTTATTATCATTATCACATACTGTACATAATTGTGTGTGCTATACTTTTATACCACTGGCAGTACAGTGGGTTTGTTTACGTTAGCATCACAACAAACACATGAGTAATGCATTACACTATGATATTATGATGGCTAGGATGGCAGTCGGCAATAGGGATTTTTCAACTCCATTATAATCTTACAGGACCACCCTCATATATTGAGTGAAATGTTATGTGGAGCATAACTGCGTATGAAAGTTCCAGTCTCTCCACATCCTTGGAGACAGCAATGCTTGGTATTATCTGTCTTTGGTTATAGCTACCCTACTGCATGTAAAGTGGTATCTCATTGTGGTTTTGATTTGCATCTTCCTAACGACTAATGATGTTGAGCATCCTTTCATGTACTTATTGGCCATTTGTATATCTTCTTTGGAAAAAATGCCTATTCAAAACCTTCGCCCATTTTTAAAGTGTGTTATTCATCTTTTATTGTCGAATTGTAAGAGTTCTTTATATCTTATGGCTACTAGACCCTTATTATATACATAATTTGCAAAAATGTTTCCCATTCTGTGGGTTGTCTTTCAACTTGATAGTGTCTGTTCACTTGGTAAATATCCTTTGACACACAAAATTTTTAGTTCTAATGAAGCCCAATTTATCTGTTTTTTTTTCCTTTGGATGCTGTGCTTATGATGTCGTATTTTAAAAAATCACTGGTTATGCAGATTTTCACCTAGTTCCTTCTCAGAATTTTAGCGTTATAGTTCTTAAATTTAGGTCTTTGATCCATTTTGAGCTACTTTTTGTATATGGTGTAAAATGGTCTAAATTAGTTCTTTTGCATGTAGATATCTAGTTGTTCCAGCACTATTTGTTGAAAAGGCCATATTCTTTCCTTATCAAATGATCTTGGTACCTTTGTGGAAAATAAATTAGCTATAAATGTATAGGCTTATTTCTGAACTCTCATTTATATTCCATTGATATATGTCTATCCTTACGCCAGTACCACACTGTTTTAAGTACTCTGGCTTTGTAGTAAGATTTGAAATCAGGAAGTGAGAGTTGTCCCACTTTGTTTTCTTTATCGAGATTGTTTTTTCTATTTGGGGTCCCTTGTGCAATTTTATATGAATGTTAGGATTAGGTTGTCCATTTCTGCAAAAAGGGTAGTCAGAATTTTGATAGGGATTGCATTGATTCTGTAGATCGATTTAGGGAGTATCACCATCAATACTCCCTAAACAATATGAAGTATTTCATTCCATGAACATGGGATGGGATATTTTTGTTTAGGTTTTCTTTAGTTTCTTTCAATGATGTTCTGTAGTTTTCAGCGTCCAAGTCTTGTACTTCCTTGGTTCAGTTTACTCCTAAATATTTCATTCTTTTGAAGCAGTTGTAAATGGAATTGTTTTCTCATTTTCATTGTCGGACTGTTCATTTCTATTATATAGAAGTACAACTGATTTTTTTGTAATTTGATTTTGTATCCTGCAACTTTGCTGGACTCATTTGCTAGCTTTAATAGTTGTTTGGTTTTTTTCTTTTGTTTGTTTGTGGGGTTTTTTTGATGTGGATTTTTTAGGGTTTTTAAGATCATGTCGTCTATGAAAAGAGATAGTTTTTCTTCTTCTGTTCCAATCTGGATAGCTTTTCTTTTCCTTTCTTAATTGACCTGGCTTGATCTCCAGTATAGTGTTGAACAGAAGTGGCAAAAGCAGGCATCCTTGTCTTTTTCCTGATGTCAGGGGAAAAGCTTTCAGTCTCTCACCATTGAGTATAATGTTAGCTGTAGGTTTTTCATAAATTCCCTTGAGCATATCGAGGAATTTCTCTTTTCTTCCTAGTTTGTTCAGTGCTTTTATCTGAAAGGGTATTAGATTTTTGTCAAATGCTTTTTCTTCATCTGTTGAGATTATCATGCAGTTCCTTTCCTTCATTCAATATTTTGATATACTACATTGATTTTTGTATGTTGTATTCCTGGAATTAATCCTAATTGGTCATGGTATATAACTCTTTTAATACGCTGCTAGATTTGGTTTGCTAGTAGTTTGTTGAGGATTTTTGTATCTGTATTCATAAGGGATATTGGTTTGTAGTTTTCTTGTGATTTTTTTGTACGGCTTTGGTCTCATAGAATGAGCTAGGAAGTGTTCTCTTTTCTGCATAAAATATTGCAGTAAGATTTTCTCATTTAACATAAACATTTTCATGATCTTCATTATAACTCTTTAAATGACTACATAATATTCCCGATTCTAGATGTGCCAGAACTTGTGAAATCCTTCCTCTATGTACATCTGTTTGTTTGTTTTTTCTGTTAAAGATAACGTAGCAGTGAGCATCTTTATCTGGGTACCTTTTTATTCTTGAGTGCCTCATTTTTTAAGTGCGTACTTTGTATTTAAAATCAGACAACAAGGATTCTTAATAAAGTGTAATCAGATGGAGTCCTGATAATTCTGAGAAATAGTTTTCCACTTATTTCATGTGATTTATTTAGAGTTTTTATAATGTTGCAAAGTGGCAAGTTTTTTTTTTTTTTTTTTAATTTTAATTGCCAACTTCTTCAGCCATTTCACGAGTAGAGTGCAGAACTGCCCTCAACCACTCACTGTTCATATACATGACTGACTACAACATTGGGACAAAAAGCAGGCCTGCTTCAGTAATGTGTTTTCCCACTTATGAAATTGGAGTATGGGTACTCTGTTGCCATGGATATTTGCTATTTAAATATGCCGAAAGGTTTAAAATGCTCTCTTGTCTTTGTGGGACTTCATAATGATGAGCAGTAAATTATCCAAGAAAATAATTGCAAATTATGTGTTAGGATTAATATAGACTAAAAATTGTTGACTGTAGTTTAAAAAAAAATTCATGTTACCTCTGTTGTGATTAAAAACCGCATCTGTTTAAATCTTCCTTTTTAACAGATGTTTCACTTATTGCTAAGTAACTATAAATGATTCATAGATTCTGGGAAGAGAAATACTAACTACTTAATAAGGCAGGATTTTAACCTTAGAATGAAGTAGCATCTTAGCATTTGAAGTAGCCTTGAAGCATTTCACTTTGCTGATAGATTTCTTTGCTAGCAGTCCTTTTATTATTAAAAATATATTTGACTAGTCTTAGAGCTTGAAAAATTATTTTATTGTTGAGCAGGAAAGCATAGAAAATTTAAAGAATAATTCAGCCGTCACTTGAAACCTAGAGGTGCATTTTGAAATTGCACATCAGCTGTTACAGATAGGAGCTTACTCATAAAATTTTGCTGCACATTGCAGAAATATGGCAGAGGTTTGATTTAATTTTTCCTATGTGTCACAATTACTGATTATAATATAAATATACCAGATATTGTTGTCTGTGAAAAATATGGCATGAGAATTATTAAGCATTTTTATCCTGAAATATTTTATCTGTAATAAAATGGAAAATTGCTGGCCTAATAAATATACAGGAGCCCATACAATTAATTTTCATGTACATCTGCTACTCTCACACCATGTCTCCAATTGACTACTTGACATTTCCACTTGGATGACCTTATTATTTAATGCTAACCCATTATCTGATGCCAAGTCCTTGATCAGCAATGAAACTTCCAATCATAGTGGGGGAAAAATAGATTCTGCTTTGTGATATGTATTAGAGTGTAGTGACAATGACTATTGTCATTTCAAAGGACACTTGTACTTGCTTCTATCCTTATCACTAAAATTCTCCATATCCCAAATCGCATTCTTCTCTCATTCCAAAAACCTGCAAGGCAAGATGTCCTTGTATAGTTGAAAGCACTGGACTTGTATCCTACTTTGGATGTTGCCACTAACCATGTGACCCTCCCTGGACATCGCTTTTCCTTCTTTGTAAAATGAGGGTATTAGACTTGAAGATCTATTAACATTGCTTCAAGTCTCTTGCTGTAAAAATTGAGGTGTTTAAGTGCATCATCCTGGATCTGTTCTATGACTCAAGTATTGCCACTTTTCTGCTGCTCTCATGTTGGTCATCTGACTATTTTTCTTATCCATTCAGTTATAAACAGCCTTGTAAATTGTTTTTCATTTGAAATTTTCCATGTTCCCATTTTTCTTTCCAGTTTTGCTGGACCTAGATCAAACAAAAATTGTCTAATTCCAGTTTTTTCTCACTCTATTTTGTCCCCATACAGCTTTTGAACTTATCTTCCTTCAAGACCAGTTTCATCGAGTTACTTCTACTTAGGAAATATTATTGGCTTACTTCTACATATCATATAACAGTTTCCGGTTCTTCTGTTCACTTTCATATCCCTAGCACAATTTTCCGTTTTAATCATATTGGTTTTCTTAACTTCATCCTGTGTTTTTTCCATCTGTTTTACTAAATGATTCCCCATACCTGAATGCCTTTTCCTTTTACTCCTTCGGCTGTTCTGAGAGACTACTTTGTGAAACTTAACCCAGCCACTTTAGTAACGTGGCATTCTGTTAGGGTTTATGTTACCTTTTTTAAGGGTCTAAAACCATGGCAAGAGATGGAAAAAGCAAAATATGCCTATTTATTGAGTGTCACCCATGTTCTAGGCATGTTAATTCATTTAAACCTTTCAACAGTCCTTTGAGATGGATGGCATTAACCATAATTTATGCTGAAGATTCTGAGGTTTCAAACAAGCAAACTAACCTCCACAAGATCACATAGCTAGTGAGCAGTGAAGCTAGGATTTGAACTCTATTTGGGATCCTTTTACTTCTTACTGGAAAAAAAAAATGGCCAAAGAATCATTGGTTGCCTTTTTTACCACCCCTCACCCCTGCAACAGATACATAAACAGAATTAAAGATGCAGATTTCAGTACTTAATATGGTCTGGTACGTGGTAGATATTTGCTAAAGAATTAAATGAAAAATTTTCTTAAATTTTGAAAGTTGATCTTTTGAGAGTTCCTTTCTCTACCTAATTTATCAAAGGAGCTTGAAGTAGGAGAGGCCTTTCATCTGATGAGTATTTCATTTTCTTTTAGGAACCCTAGAGACATCTTTAATGTAGTAATGTTTTGATTTGAAGTCATTCAAAGGGAAAATAGCAAAACATTTTTTTGACATTAAAGCCTGACACTGACTAGATAACCTTCGGGCTAAGGGTGAGCAATTAAAACAGTGTAGTTAATGAGATTTTAAAGGAAGTCATACAAATTGTTGGAAGTTACTTATGCACTTGGATTCATTAATGCCTGTCAAAGTGAAAGTGTGGTTTTTAAAAGTAGTAGCGAACTTAGACAGTTTCATTCTAAACATCATGGTCACCTTGCATAGCCATTTTTGTGGCTTCATTCCTCTCTTCTTGCAGTTGACTACCCAGTCAATGCCTGCCCCCTTGTAGCTCTCCTAAGCTCTAATCCTGCAGTTTCAAGCTCACTGCTAGATATTTCCATTGATGACCTGTCATCTCATCCCTAACATTCATCATCTGCTATGCTGTATAATTGTACATTTATGTGATTGTATTATTTTCCCAAGTAGAGTATAAAGTTCTTGTGCAAAGACCACAACTTACACGCCTTTGAATCCCTTATACCTATTATGCTGCTGTGGGTGCAATAGGAAGCTAAATATATGTGATTACAGTAATCTTCATGAATGACTTAAACACACTTAATTTAAAATTAAATCCATTCTGAGTTTTGGTGTTTATTACCTTGATTGTGGTGATGGTTTCATGAGTACATGCATAGGTCCAAACTCATCAAATTTTATACATTGAATATGTACAGTTCTTTGTATATCACTTGGAACTCAATAAATAAAGTTGTTAAAAATTAAATTCATTCTGACTGGCTTTTAATAGGCAATATAAAATTATAGCACATATTTTTGCTGTCCATCTCACTTTAAACTGATTTGATTTTCTGTGTATCGGACTTGTTTGTATTTCTCCTTTGTACATTGTCTCTTACATTTTTTTTTTTCTAATACTCCTGGATTTTAAAGTGTTTTTGCTTTATATTAACAGTATATTTTAATTGTCTCAAGGTTGTTAATACAGACTTGAGGACAAGGACCATGATTTATTTGTCTTTATATTGACAGTATTTCTAGCACAGTGTCTGGCAAAGAGCCAGGTAATGGCAGATCACTCAGGTCTCCTGAGATGGAGACCTGTGCTCCTTTTTCATTATGCTATGGGGGCCCTAGCCCAGGGCCGCAGACCAGTACCAGTCAGTGGCCTGTGAGGAACCGAGCTGCACAGCACAACAGGACGTGAGCGGCAAAGCTTCATCTGTATTTGCAGCCGCTCTCCCAGTGCTAGCGTCACCGCCTCAGCTCCACCTCAGATCATCAGGCATTAGATTCTCATATGAGCACCAGTCCCTGGTGCCAACGAGGTTGGGGACCGCTGCCCTAGCCTATATTCACATTAAAAACCTTAAGGTAGCATTTTAACAAGTCTCGATTATGATTTTAAACTTTTGGAAAATATCTCTCATTAAATAACTGATTGTATACAAAGGATATATTGATGTTGCTTCTTTGTCTAAAATAGGATTGGATCAGAATTAATGTCTTCTGATTCTGTATTTGTCATTAGTCTTTTTATTAAACTAATTTTAATCAATGTGAAATATGTTGTATTTAAAATACATTTATTACAAATTTTTCTCTCTATACCCCCTTCTCCTTATTTTTATAAAGTTGCCAGGCAGTGACATTGCAAGTGGGAGTGACGTGCTTTCTGATGTCATACCCAGTATTCCAAGTTCACCTTGCCTACTTCCTAAAAAGAAAAACAAGCACCGGAATTTAGATGAACTTCCTTGGAGTGCAATGACAAATGATGAGCAGGTAGAGATTTCGACATTCTTAATTAAAAGCATATATGTGGAGAATGTGTGAAGCTCAATTTATTGCCTGTTTAAAGTCACTGGGTAAATGTGGATTGCTTAGTAAATCTGAATTTGAGCTTTAACTAACTGTTTTTGCAGGGAACAAGTATAATATTAAGTGCTTCAATATTTAAAACACATTATAAATGACACACTAAACGATCGGAGGTTTTGGCAATTGATCTTGTTTATTATAATTTTTCATTACTTAGGTGGAATATATTGAATATCTGAGTCGTAAAGTCAGTACTGAGATGGGTCTTCGAGAGCAACTCGATATTATTAAAATAATTGATCCTTCTGCTCAAATCTCCCCTACAGACAGTGAGTTTATTATTGAACTTAACTGTCTCACAGATGAAAAACTGAAGCAGGTATGTAAAGAAAATACAGATTGTTCAGCTATCGAAAATACCATTGTTTTATAACATGTATACTTGAATGATCGTATGTAAATACATAGATAATTTAGGTCAAAATCACTGCCGTGAAATGAAACATTAGAAAAAATGATGGCAATATTTGAGAACACATGGTTTTAAGAGGTTTTATGTACATTTCACCTAGCAGTATCTTTCTGGGATCACGTGGATCTAGAACCTGCTTTTTAGTTGTGTAGGCTTTGAAACTTAATTTTACCACATGAGGGGTGGTTATCCTAAGCTATAGATTTATTCTCAGTCAGCTTACAAAAGACTGCCTGACAATCAAAATGCTGATTATTGAGAGATATACTTGAATGAACATCTGAGCTGAAAGATTTGAGTAGACTTAGAGAGTAATTGAGCCTGGCTAGGGTAAAACATGATTTTCCTTCTGCTATTCTGAAATACACATTTCTGTTATCTTCTAAATAGTCTTTACTGGTGTCTTTTTCTCTGGTACATAGCTAAATGAATACTTATGTTCTACTTTAAATTTTTTTGGTATTTATCATTTATGAAACATTTTTCTCATGTCAGTATTTCTCTCAACAGACATACTATAGTTTTCTATATTTCAGCCCATTTTTTTATTAGTATGGTAAATCGATGCCTTACATTTGAAGACAGGTACCCTGGGCCTCTAGTTAAGAGTTATGAAACGCTCTAATGTTAGATATAATTAGCAGCCTACTTACATCGTCTTAAGTGGAGACCTTTAAAAATGCCTAATCTCATCTATTTTATTTTATTGTTAGTTTCTGTTTCTGAGTGTTATTACCTTAGAATCTTAAATTCTGGAGGTCAGTAGCCTTCCATTTACTAAGTATATTTTACGTGCTTTTAAAATCTAGCTCCATAATATGTATCTAGAATTTTGAACATTGTCAAGGAATTTCTTTTATCCTTATATTCTACCTGTGTACCTCTGTAGCACTTTTGTTGACAGTCTTTTAAGTTAAGTATAACATTATTCTTTTCTGCACTATTTCGAAGGTAGAATGTCAAGGAACAATACTAACTGGTTTCTGTCCACGTGTTCCAAGGTCAGAAACTACATCAAGGAGCATAGCCCTCGCCAACGGCCTGCAAGAGAGGCCTGGAAGAGAAGCAACTTTAGTTGTGCAAGCACCAGTGGAGTAAGCGGTGCCAGTGCCAGTGCCAGCAGCAGCAGTGCCAGCATGGTCAGTTCTGCAAGCAGCAGTGGGTCCAGCGTTGGAAACTCTGCTTCAAACTCCAGTGCCAACATGAGTCGAGCACACAGTGATAGCAACCTATCTGCAAGTGCAGCAGAGCGGATTCGGGATTCAAAAGTAAAACATCTACTCAATACAAAACTTTACTTTTCAGTATTAACATTAGTACTCCTTCCTTCTAAATTTCTTGGAGTTAAACTTATCCTGCTATCTAGATGCCTGCGGGTTTCAGTTTTAATTGAACAAGCAGGATGCTCTGCTGTCGAACTGAGCCCTCTAGGCTGAATGCTTGAAATACTCTTTTGACTCACATCTGTATCATTCAGTTTTATCTGATTTTTTTGTCTGTTTTAAGTAAGATAAATTGTTGGAAACAATGAGTGAGTCTCAGGATTGCAATGTTGACTGCAGCTCACTACTGAGCGGATCTCTTCATGTTGCCGACGTTGCTATTAGCTCCTAAGAATATTCTGTCTGTCTTTTGTATGCATTAAATATTTTCTTAATGTTTTAGTCTTGAATGTTTCTTCTTAGCCCTTTTAAAAATGTAATAATGCTTTCCTTAATTTCTGTCTACTCTTTTCATAGTTGAAGAAATTCTGTATAATATTATTGGGCATATAAAAAATGGAAGGTATAAGTGTATGTGTGGTTGTGATGCTTAGCTGGAGAGTTCAGTCCCTTGCAGTGGTGACAGTCTGGAGCCAACCTAAGAATGATAAGGGTATCTTTCTACCTCTTTGAGAACCTAGTGGTGACTAGAAGATACACATGATTCCTTCTCTGGCTTTTACTGAAGTAGCAGAAACAGAGCCGGCCTTGTCAGTTGCCAAGGGATTCCTCTGGATATGTGGTCATTCCTTTTTGGCATTAGTTCACCAGTGACAAGGAATAGAGTACCCAGTGGGTTCTAATGGGCTTTTTAAGGTGTTATTTGCCTAATATGAAAAGGACATTCTTTCCCAGTCATTGTAAAATTGCTAGTGCTTTTGGTTAAAAGGCACCTTAAAAGCATACACATTAGAGCCTTTGGAAATATTCTCTACATTTGTGTTCAGTATTATTCACTATGTGTTCACTTTGCACTAATGCTAGTGTACCTTAATTTGATTTTAAAAAGGCTTTGAAATGATTGGTTAGCTATAACTTTGGCAAAGTAATCAAGAAGATTTATTGGTCGAAGACTGTAAAAATAGAATCTTGAAGAATTATTTTCAAGTCTAAGCCAGTGACTTATTTACGGGAACCAGGATCATACGGCAGAGGAATTCGAATATCTTTTAAAATTCTGAAAATATAGACTTTGATCCATAAAATACTCTGAGGGTGGCCAGAATTAAGCCTTACTGATTTAGAAATTTTTATTTTGACAGAAGCGATCCAAACAGCGGAAGTTGCAGCAGAAGGCCTTACGTAAGAGGCAGCTGAAAGAGCAGAGGCAGGCTCGGAAGGAGCGGCTCAGTGGGCTCTTCCTTAATGAAGAAGTGCTGTCCTTGAAAGTGACTGAGGAAGACCATGAAGCAGATGTAGATGTTTTGATGTAATAAGGGTGAAGCTCTCAGCATTCTTTCTAAGCGTTAAAGTATTCTCTCCTTATTTGTTTACATGCATCTTGGCCAAACTTTTGGTTAGGGCTGTGCTGATGTATACCATTAATAATTAAGGCCAGTGGTTCTCAGCAGATGGTCCCTGGACCAGAAGCTTCAGCATCACCTGAGAAGTTGTTAAAAAAGCATACTATGGGGCCCCACCCGAGACTTGATGAATCAGAAGCCCCAGGGGAGGGGCACAGCATTGTATTTTAACAAGCACCAGGTTATTCTGCACTGTACTCTAATTTTAAGAACCACTGATTTAGTAAATGTTTTGACTATTTAAACTTTAGGGTGGTTAAGTAGGCTTTTTCAAAGACTAGTACTTTTACAGTTTAGAAGATTTCAAGGTAACGCTGACAAGTACTTCATTATATTAGTCTATGTACATGTGGAGAGATCATAATTCAGTTTCCTTAATTTACAGTTTCTTAGTTTACTTTTTCTAAAGGGCCATAGCAGAATTCTCAACTCCTAATGGAAATCTCTTTTGAGGTTGTGGGGGCAGGATGTGGATTGCTGTTTACACTAGTGCCTTTATTAGGTTTACTTCTGTTTTCATTCCTTATTAACTCAAAGTATAAAAAGAGGCCCTAATATCTTTTCTGTAGGTAGTCTTTGTTTTTCACTTTATGTAAATTCAGAATCTCTTCTGTAAGTGATGACTACTGAGGAAATGTTACTAATAGCTGAATTTTAGACTTGATGCTATGTTGATTAATATTCAAGAGACCCTTACTGGTGCTCTTGACCAGTTTAGAGGGCCTAGAGAGAGCTTGGGGAATAGACCCTAGAAAAAACACCTTAGCTTGTTGGCTGTTAATAGAACTAATTTTAAACATGAAATCATGGATCGCTTCTGTCAGCAATTGAGCAAAAGAACTGATCCTACTTTTCCACTGCTTTCTGAAGTTTTAGGCTGTGAACTGCCTCAAAGGCAGAAAATATCTCAAGTTCTTTTTGTAGGTCATTTGTTTTCCAGCACAGCTCTAATTTTTAAATATTTGGTTTAACAGCTTCTGGCATGTGAACAGGTTAATGTTCAAAATTAACTAAAGAAGACCCTTACTGTTCTGCTAAACTTCTCTATAAATCACTAGAAATACACAGAGCAGTGACTACTGGTGCTCTTGACCAGTTTAGAGGGCCTAGAGAGAGCTTGGGGAATAGACCCTAGAAAAAACACCTTAGCTTGTTGGCTGTTAATAGAACTAATTTTAAACATGAAATCATGGAGTTTCTTTAAAAGTTTTCATGGAGAGTTTGTTATGATCATTCGAAGTAGTGCGATTCCTTTTCTTCTACCACACGTCTTTAAACATTCACATGGGTTAAAAAAGATGGAAACGAATACTACTGACAATCAAGCTGGTTTCTGACTTTCATAATTGTTGTTTGTTGTGGATAACTTTTGAGAGGTAATCATGATACTGTAGGAGTTGTAATCAATTATTTTTTTAGAACTAGAGTCAGGTTGATGGGAATTTCTCCTTTTTTTAACTTTTATTGAATTACATCAGGTGGCTTGTTACTATAAAGATTAAAGACTTAAAATCTTAATTTAAAATTCTTAATCTATATATAAAGGTTTAACCTTTGCTTACCATCATGTGTTTTGAAAATTTGATTTCATTTTGGTCCCTTGAAGTTCAAAGAATTGAGACTGAGGATAAAAATTGATATATTGCAGCTTTGCTGAGGTCTGTGGTATGGTTGTAACAATTTGAAGACTACAAAATTCATACTCAAAAAATTTTCTGACATATAAGTATATATATGGTTATCAGTTGGAGTAATCCTTCTGACTTCCCTCTTACCCCCCCTCTTTGGTGCTCTTGACCAGTTTAGAGGGCCTAGAGAGAGCTTGGGGAATAGACCCTAGAATATTCTGAGGAAGGTGGAAAGGGGCAACTGAACCACGTTGTGTTTTCCCTTTCACATGTAGAAGAGTAAACAGGGAGAAGAGCAAATACAGCTGCATTCTGTCAGCTCTTAGTAAAAGCAAAATTCCAGAGACCGTAGAGCAGCATTTATCTGTTAAATACTTGGAAACAATTTACTTGTGACCAGTAAAAGAAAATCCTAAACAGGGTCATGATGTAGTAAGACCAGTTTCTCTACTCTCCCAACGATCACATAGTCTTAATACCTTAGGTTTAACTTAGATCACTATTAAACAAGTTTACCAAAGCACCACAAAGCCAATGTAAAAAGTATATAAAGGTTGGAGAGTTTATAGTAAGGTACGGCATGAAATTTTGTATAAGTCTGGATGAAATGTCTTTATGGAACTATACAGATAGTCCATAAAGTTGGTTTGGAGGAAATTGAAATACTTCCTCTGATTAAAAGAAAAAAAAGCAAAACAACTTGGGTTTACTTATGATTGAAGAAGGAGCTTGCAATCTTTCTCCATCCCCTCAAAATAAAACCAGCAGAAAAAGACAAAATTTTCTTGTCTTCGTTAGTGTGCTATACTTCTGTTTTAATGCCTCATGTAAATAATTCAAGGTTGAATTATTTCTTTCTTGGAATAAGTAATAACTTATTCAGTCTGGTATATTTCTGAGTGCAATTTAAAACAAACCCAACTCAGTGCTTTTCCTTTCAAATATAAGCCCTAACAAATTAATAAAAAATTGAGACTTATTTGCTCCATTGTCAGTTCTCATCTGTAGAGATTTGACATTGGAGCAAATAAATCTCCCCCTTTAAAAATAAAGCTTGTTAACTGAGAGCATCATAAAGTCCCCTGAGAATTATCCAGAAACATTTTATTAAAGATCTTGTATTTATGTCAATTATATATCAATAAAACTGAAAAAAAAAAAAGTTATGGTAGAGGCTCGTCATTCCCCACCACAGCTTTTTAAAGTATGAACCTTGAGTTAAACAAAATGGCATGTCTTTCTGCAGTTTTGCAACCGAATTAAAGTAAGACAGTGTAATATAATGTCTAGTGGAGTATAAAGGGCTAGTTCATTCAGTCCCAACAAGAACTTAGAGTAAAATAAAGCCTTTTTTTTTCTCCATGAGACTTGTCTCATTTTTTTTTTTGTTAGCCTGGGGCAGTTTTGCCCGTTTCCTCAGTCCTTTGGGTTAACTAAATATTGTTGAATTAATCCCAGAAACTGACTCGTTATTTAATGATTTTGTGGATTGGGCGGACATCTCATTTTATTTAGTCTTGAAAAGTGCTAAATCCTCGCATAAAGGAAAAATTCCGAGAAACTACTGTATAAAGGTATCCCGATTCTGATGAGCTTTACAAATTGTGAAATTTATCAGATGTTTTCATATTTATGCCAAAAATGTTAGTACATGACAAATGTAGAACTCTTATTTCCAGATTCTCTAGCAGAGATTTTTGACCTTGACTTACTCTATATAGCCTCATGTGCCTTAAAGGTGAATTCTGTACTTTTTGTTACTATCAGGCTTTTCCAAACTCAGAAATAATCTAAGTGTTGTAATTGGTTTTATAAAATGCCCATGCTGGTGGATATCAGTAAGCAAAGCCATTAAATCAAACTAATCAATGATAATAGGGTATATAACAAAACAGAAACCTTCAGATCTGAAATGACATTTGCATAACTTCGTTTTGGCCCATCTAAGTAATTGAAGAACATTGAAAGTTATCTAAAGTATAGCTTAATGATATATTCTTCTATTTTTTTCTCTGAAAAGGGTCATAAGCCAGAATACTTTTTAAAACTAGATAACTCTTAATATCTGGAAAGGTAATTTCAAGGTAAAAATACTTCAAGAACAGAGATCGTATAGCAAGTTGATTCTCTTAACTTTAAGGATTCTTTGCATTCATTTGTGTAATAGCCTGAACACTTCCCTCCCCTTGAACAAATTACCTTTTAGCATTCCTATCTTCAAGAAAATGTTTGCTTGGAATTGGAAGAGGGTTATTTAAAGTCACTTTATAGTTTGAGATGGTTGATAGGAAAATTCCCAGTTGCATTCAGATAATAGTATTGATGGTGAGCATCAATACTGACATTCAACCTGTCTAAACTTTGAGGTAAATTTAGTCCTTAAAAGGACTATTAGTTAGAAAATAAGTATTTGTATGTACCTGTACTGTTATAACTTTGGATTTGTTTTAACTCTGACTAAGATAAATTTTGTCTTTATGATGAAATTATGCTAAGTGGGTAAGAAGCATCTGAGAGATATTTAGACCTAGGAGAGATATTTAGACCTAGGCACCTCTGTCAGCATAGTGTCTGCAACATAGCTCCTTAGAATGCTTAATTCTTATTTCTTTGGAAAATAATTTATTTATTTTGAAAGGCTTAGAAGGAACTCTGAAAATTCCTCTAATTAGCTGGCTATTAAGAGTAAGGAAGTTTCATGGTATAGTTGAAAACTCTTTGACTCACTAAAATTTTATTTTCATACTTTTTCTGATATTAAAATTGTTTTCAGCCCCTTTCACAGTTTTAAATTAAGGTTATTAATGTTTTAACCTAGATCACATTATGGTAAGTTAATTTTTTATTTGACATTCATATTGAATGCAGAAAAACTGGTTTGGTCTTCTTGGATTTCAATATGTAGTACTTTATTGTCAAGTTTCGATGTTATCTCTTTGTGGTCAGTGGAACCTGTGGAAATATATGGGTTTTTTTTTTGTTTGTTTGTTTGTTTGTTTTGTTTTTTTTGTGGTAAGGGATGGGAGTGGAAAAGAGGAGAATTGCTCCAATTATACTTAAGCATTTTGACTATATAAAGGTAGCTGTAGACATAATATGTGTAAATGACAAGTTAACATTTACCTATTCTGAAGCATTCTAAGGAACAGGGGCCTGAAGCCTTGGCTTGTTTTGGGGAGCTGCTTGCTCTTTAATGGTAGCTGGTAGCTGACCAATTGGATTTAAGTTGAGACTTCGGGGGTAGGTTAGCTAGCTCAGGCTTTTAGGAATGGAGCAGATCGTGTCTGTTCCTGTAGTGGCTCAATTTAATTTTCTCTTTAAGTACTATAATTTAGATATAGGTACTGTCCATTCTAAGTTATTTGTGTTGGGAGTTTAATAAGACTTGTCAAAGCCTATTTAAGATAAATACAAGTATATGTAAAACATTTCACAGATGGTTAAAAATTTCCTTTTCTTCAGTTTCAAAGATTAGTTCTACAGCATCAGTATCATAACCAAAGCATGTAGGAAGTTGACTCGTTTGGAGAATCTTCAAGTAGTCTTAAATACTGTAATGTATCATATTTTAACCAGGATTTTTTTCCTGTATTTCTGCTAAATTTATTATTATATTAATGCACTTTTGTGTATATAACTGTTTTCTGTACATTCTGTACTTACTACAGTGTATATAAAAGCTGTCTTTCTTGAAGCTGTGAGGGAAAAACACTAGCTGTAACACAAGTTGTTTCTATTTTGAGTTCCTTCTTGTACTTGAAAGTAGTAGTTCAATAGATAAATCTAAACGAGTATGTATGGTAGTAGTTAAGACTGGTGATGTGGAAGAGCTGTCTTTTGAAACTGAATATCAGAATGAAAAGAGCTGTTTTGGTTATTAAGAGCTCTTGCAATATGTTAATTGTTTTTTGATGTACCATGAGTTTTTGCAAGCCCCATTGCTGCTTACTACTTTATACTTCTGAATCCACTCCATTTCATGTTCTATCCCAGAACATTTACCAATGGAGAAGAGTTGCTCTATTTTCCTTTGCTCACAGTTTGGTTAAGGCTTCATAATCTTTTGTTTCGTGAAAGCCCCAGTTTCCCAAATTTCATTGGCAAATCATTCTTTTCTGGAGAGATCAGATTTCTAGAGAGACTAGCTAGCATTCATAGTAAGTGAAAATTAGGTCTCACTTTTGTTTACAAAAAATAAGATCTATTTTCCTTGTATATTGACCTAGAATCTTTTAAAGTTATAATTATATAAAAGAAATGTCTGTGAGCAGTTTTATGTATAGATAGCAGAAGCAGTTCAGCTTTTCAGCAGCAACTGTATCTCTTGCCACTAGAGGGAGTCTGTGACTGCTCGCTTCTTCAGAAAATGTCTCACCTGCTTTTCTTTTAATTTCAGAGGTTGGAATCAACCTTATTCTCAAAATTCCTTTTGTGATATTAAGTACTTTCATTTATTAATCTAAAGCAAGTTAATTAAGCTTGTGTAATAGAGCCAGGCTCATTCATGCTTTTCTGCAATCTTCAATTTTAATAAATGTTAGATATTAAGTGAAACGTGTGTGTGTTTTCTTTTCTTAGGAATTCTAGAGCTCTGCTGTCCATTATGCTGACCACTAGCCACATGTGTCTATTTAAATGTGTGGTGACAGGAAGAACTCTAACTATGGGAGGTGAACACACAGTGTAAATATATATATGCCTTACTGTTAAAGTGTACAGCTGAAACTTACTGGATTTCGTTAACCAATGTCATGATAAAAAATAATAATAAAAAGAAAAACAAAAATAAATGAATGGATTAAAATTATTAAAATTTAAAATTTAGTTTTTTGGTCCCATTTGCGATATAGCTGCAAATGCCCAATAGCTGCAGATGGCGAGAGGCTACTACATTGGAAACCACAGGATATAGAACATTTTTTGTCATCACGGAAAGTTCTATTGGACAGTATTGATCCTAGAGATTTGATTTATGTAGTGACCATTATCGTTATTTTACCAGTGAACAGTAATCAGTGGCTCAGTGCCCACAGTTAACTGTTGGAGGTGACTTGTGTGAGAGGGACAACAAGCTGAATTTCACTTTCTATTTTATTAAAGCTACTACCAAAGTTGGGAACTTGATGGTTTAATGGAGAAATTTCTCAGGTTTTGACTATGAATAAGATTTAATGTTCGGTTAATGTGGAAATTTGGTACCAGTTTCTCAGTTTTTATTGTCGCAAAGAGTGCTGCCATGCAGCTTTCTCTTAGTCCATTTTTCTCTGATGCAAAAATTTTAATTGACAATGATGAGACATAAATTTTTAAAGACTCCCATTTAAAAAAAAAGACATGCTTACAAATAAGTAGAAATGTCGATTTCAGAATCATCCCTCAGAATGTTTCTTTATTCTTGCGATGTGAGAGCCTTAATATCGTCACTGTTTTGTGGATCTGACAGTCCACCACCCTGTTGCTATCAGTTTAGATCTCATGGTAGGTGGGATGTTTATATTACATTATCCATGTTTCTTAGTAATAGGTTGACATACTAGATTTAGGTACAATATTATTTCCCTTTGTAATGGGGAAATGACATTTTTCACATTCCAGTTTATTCATTTGGTTGCCAGGATCCCATTATGTGTGTGTTATTTTTTTTTCCTCTTAAAAAATTTTCTGCTTTGTTTCATAAAAATTTTCAGGTAGTGTCTACGGCCATGCCACCCTGAAGAAGCCCGATGTCTGATCTCGGAAGCTAAGCAGGGTCGAGCCTGGTTAGTAAGTACTTGGATGGGAGACCACCTAGGAAGAGTAGGTGCTGTAGGCATAAATTAAAAAAATAATAATAATAAGGGATTGTAAACTGACAAGGTCCTTGCAATCTTTGAGGTCAACCAAGGGTTGCCTTGCCTAAAGAAAAAAAAAAAAAGTTCAAGTAGCACAGTAAAGTGAATCCCCATATATTCACATCTACTTCAGCTCTTATCTCACACTCCAAGTCTGGTGCTTTTCCTACTATGCATTTGTTTCCTTCAGACTAGTTGCCTTCAACTGATTCCTTCTGAGTCTTCTCTGAACATTTGGATTTTCTTCATAGTGGTAAATCTTAATCTCCATATAGCAGGAGTTTCTAAATTGGAGTCTAGGGATTAAAATTGCTGGCAAATTATTTTGTATGCTGATGTATTTTTCTGGGGAGGGCTCCATATCTTTTATCAAGTTCCCAAATGAGTTTTTTCCCCCCCTAATAGCTAACCAAGGGTCATTTGGAGGCTGTCTGGTGGTTAACATGGCTAAGAAAGCTAGAAATTGCTACATTTGATCAATGAGGTGTGATTTTAAAAGTAGTAAGCCTGGTATTCTTTTGTCATCCAAAAACTGGCTTTGATATATTAAAGAAAAGAGTTCCAGAAAATTTTGGGGCAATGACAGCATCATTGGACTAGGTGTATGGTAATAACTTGGAATAGGGATTTATTTTTTACTCAATTAATGTTATGATTTATTTCTTACATGCTGCATTTGAGGTTATATTGATGCATCAATCAAAGCATTCTGAATATCTTCTCACATCTAATTTTCATTCCTATTTGAAAGTATTTAGAATCTTCAGATATTTCAAATAAAGCTACCTAAATTACTAAGACAGTGTTTTAAAATGTAGGTTTAATCTAGACATAATGATTTAAAGGATCTAATCCAATAGGAAATTATAGCTGTATGAAAATAAATACATAAGTAAACAAAAATTCATTACTCAGTAAGATCCTCTATCTTTTTTTCCACTAGAGTCGAGGACACATTAGAAACAATGACTTGCATATCCAGCTGATTGACCACAGAGACAAGTACATCAGCTTTGCCACTTAGTCCCTTCCTGTAGTTATCAGTTGCGATGACTTGAAACGTGAAGTAGGACCTTCTCATATTATGGAAGAGCACAGCAGTTTTGATAAGCCCTGTATATGTTTCCACCACAAATCCTCCTTTTCCCGCTTTAATTGGTGGTATTATGAGTCTGTATGCACTATAATTGTCAGTATCTTTATCAGTAGCCCTGGACACCGGCGGTGAGTCAGAGACTCCCACGGGATTCATACTGAGAAAGTCTGTATTACCTGGCACCAGACTGGAAGGGCAGCCACCATTGTGCCTTAGTCCGGCCCCCCTCAAAATAGGGATGTTTTTAATTTGAATGTATTGACTTACTGATTAAAATAGTCTTCATTACTTCATCATCATAACACGTATTCTAGAGAAACATCTTCCACAAATGTTTTAGAAATATTGAGTTAGATTTCACGAAATTATCAAATTTAGATGGTAATATGAAAACTTGAAAGACATATAGACTTTTTGATTTAATGGCCAATAAACCAGTCTCTATATTGCAGATGAGAAACTTGAGGCCAAGAGAGGTACAGTGCTTCGTACAGGTTCTATGAGTGAATAATGACAAATTCAGGACTAGAATCCAAGTCCCTTGAGCTATAAACTAGTGCTCTTTCCACTATATCACACTGCTGCTACTTTTCACAGTGGTTTGGGAGACACCACCTTTAGATTTGGGTATAGAGCAGTGGTTAAAATGTGGACCCCATACCAGCAAAATCAGCATCACCTGAGAATTTGTCAGAGGTGTAAGGTCTCAGGCCCCACCCCAGGCCTACGAAATCAGAAGCTCAGGGGTTGGACCTAGCAATCTGTTTTAACAAAACTCCCCAAAAGATTCTAATATACATTCAAGTTTGAGATCCCCTAGTATAGAGTAATGATTCTCTACGCTGTCTGAACATGAGAATCATCTGGGGAACTTTGAGAAAATAATGGTGCCTAACCGTCACCACCCTCACTGACCGAGACAAATTAAATTATAGTCTCAGCAACGAGGCCTGGACATCTGTTTCATTAAAACAAAAAACAAACAAAAAAAAAAAACAAAAAACAAACAAACAAAAACCACCTTTATTTTGTAATAATTTTAGGTTTATAGAAAATTAAAGATAGTACAGAGTTCCTATATACCTGTTACACGATCCCCTAATGTTAGCATCTTACATAACTATGGTACAGTTGTCTAAACTAGGATATTAACATTGGTACATTACTATGAACTAAACTACAGACTATTCAGAGTTCACTTGTTCTACTACTGTCCTTTTTTATTCCTGGATCCAATCCAGGATCCCTCATTGCACTTAATCATAATGTCTCCTAAGCTTCCTCTGGTCTGTAACAGTTTCTATCTTTCTTTGTTTTTCATGATCTTGACAAATATGAGAATTAGTCAGTTTGGGTTTGTCTGATGTTTTCTTCATGTTTAGAATGGAGTTTGGGGACTTAGGGAGGATTGCCACGAAGGCGAGGTGCCCTTTTCATCGCATCATCCTAAATGGTGCATACTATCAACATGACTTAGCACTAGACATGCTAACTTTGACCACTTGGCTAAGGTAGCTCTCACCAGGCTCTTCATTGCAAAGCTCCTATTTTTCTCTTTCTATACTCTGTTCTTTGGAAGTAAGTCACTCAGTCTAGCCCACACTCAAGGGGGAGAGGGCAAATAACTCCACCTCCTAGAGAGTAAAGTATTCATGTATATTATTGGGAATAGTCTATGGAAAATTTCCCTTTTCTACATTTACTTGTTCAGTCACTTATATAGGTATGCATTCATGAATATTTTCATACTTTCAGTTATAACCAAATACTGTTATTTATTTTATTCAGATTTTTCCAGCTTTGGACATTGGGAACTCTTAAAGGTTGGCTCCAATGTCCCTTGACCTATTCTTTTGTATTTTGAGCACTTTATTTTCTGGCATTACATGATGCTCTAGCACTAGAATCAGCATTTTCACAAGGAGCTGGGCACCTCTTTTTAAAATCTGCTCAGGTGATTGTAATGCATGGGAAGCACCGATATTGAGAGTGAACCATATTCTTCTGTAAGTCTAATGCCATGATTACACTGCATCCTATCTTGCATCCTCAACAAATGTAGTCATCTTTCACTCCTCTTCCTTTTCCTTTCACGTTCAGTTTTTTCACCTTCTAATGTGGCCCCCAAGAGCCATGGTGATTCACGCCTTTGTGTAATCCCCTTCTTTTGGGTGTGAGTTGGACCCAGTGGCTTGCTTGTAACTGATAGAATACAGCAAAAATGATGGGATGGCACTTCTGTCATTAAATTTCAAAAGACTGTGATAGCCATCTGGCTTGTACTCTCATCTTCTTGGTTGCTCACTCCAATGAATTAAGCTGCTATGCTGTGACATGCTCTGTGGAGAGATCCACGTGGGAAGGAACCAAAGGACCGAGGCCTTGGTATAACAGCCCACGAGGAACTGAGTCCTGCCAACAGTCATGAGTGAGCTCGGAAGTGAATCCTCCCCAGTGGAGCCTTGAGGTGACCAAGAGATCCTGAACTCAAGCACCCATCTAAATCATGTCCAGATTCCTAACCCACAGAAACTGTGAGATAATAAATACATACCACTTTAAGCTGCTAAATTTGGGGGTAATTTGTTATGCAGAAATAGATAACTATTGCATTATTTATTAAATATACAAGTAAATGACTTCCTGTCACATCCTTCTCATCCTACAAAAGAAAACTCAGATGCTGCTTCCTCATTAATTTATTCAGCAATGTTTGCTGGATGCCTATGTGAGGCACTGTGTTAAGTGCTAGGGGATAAATGGTAAATAAGCAGACACATTCTCTGCCCTTGAACAACTTATATTCTTTTGTATTGGTTTTCAGAGTTCCACAAAACAGGGAACCAAGATGCATTTCATTAAAAGAGAACTATTTTTAATGTCAAGAAAGTTAAGGATTTAAAAATAATATAAAGAAGCTATTTGAAAAGCTTTTCCACGTTGTTATTTTTGTCATTTAGCTACAGATCAGTAAAAACTTCATTATGGACTAGCACAAGCCACATTTAGGCACTTCAGAAGTCCTGAGGCCGTTTTACTTTTCCAAGCACTGCTAAAATGTTTATTGTACATTTACATAGCTTGTATGTCATTCTGCCTTACAATTAGGGAGGTTTATTTGTCTTCCCCACTAGTCCTTATTTTTATTTTTATATCCTCATGGCTCCTTGAACATGTATAAAGAACTTGTTAATTTAATATTAATAATAGCTTTGTTAATCTGAGGTTAATGGAGATTTAAATTCAAATAGAGTTATTTAAAATATCCAAGCACCATCGTTCTTCATCCTCTCCTATTTTAAGAGAGTATTTATTGAAAGAATGAATATGGTTTGTTCCTTTGTAAATCCCTGTTCCCTGCAAAATGATGTAGGTCATGATAATGCTACTTAATGAGGTTACAAGTTCCAGTGATTGTAAAACGAAGCAAATCAATTTACAAACCGATGAAGATAATTTTTTAATTTAATTAAATTGATTGGGGTTACATTGGTTAATATCACAAATTTCAGGCTTGTAATTCTATAATACAACATTTATATATTGCATTGTGTGCTCACCACCCAAGAGTCTAGCCTCTTGTCACCATGTATTTGACCCCCTTTACCTCTTTATCCTCCCCCACCCCTCTTCGCCTCAGGTAACCACCATACTGCTGTCTGTGTCTGAGTTTGTTTTGTTTGTTCATTTGTTGTTTTCTGTTTTATGTCCTAATATGAGTGAAGTCATATGGTTCTTGTCCATTTTCATCTGACTTGTTTCATGTAGCATGATACTCTCAAGATCCATCCATGTTGCCACAAATGGCAATATTTCATCTTTTTTATGACTGAGTAGTATTCCATTGTATATATGTACCACATTTTCTTTATCTAATCAGCCATTGAAAAACACCTCAGTTGTTTCCGTGTCTTGGCCACCATGAATAATGAACAACGGGGCGCATATATTTTTATGAATAAGTGTTTTCAAATATTTCAGGTAGATACCCAGAACAGGGATTTGCTGGGGCATATGGTAGCTCTAGTCTTAATTTTTTGAAGAACCTCCATATTATTTTTCATAGAGGCAGCATCAATTTACATTCCCACCAGGAGCGAATGAGAGTTCTTTTTTTCTCCACAACTTTTCCAACATTTGTTGTTACTTGTCTTGTTGATAACAGCCATTTTAATAGGTATGAGGTCATATCTCATTGCGGTTTGATTTGCATTTCCCTTATTGCTGGTGAGGCTGAACATCTTTTCACCTATCTGTTGGCCATCTGTTTGTCTTCTTGGGAAAAGTGTCTTTTCAGGTCCTCTGCCCAGTTTTTAATTGAAATTTTTTTTTATATGAGTTGTATACTCTTTACCTTGTTGATGATTTCTTTTGCTGAGTAGAAGCTTTTTTAGTTTGATGTAGTCCCATTCATTTATTTTTGCCTTTTCTTCACTCACCTTTGAGGTCAAATTCATAAAATTCTCTTTAAGTTCAAAGTACATGAGTGTAGTCCCCATATTTTCTTCTATGAAATTTATTGTTTCAGGTCTTATATTCAAGTCTTTAATCTATTTGGAGTTAATTTTTGTGTATGATGTCAAATAGTAGTCTAGTTTCATTCTTTTGCATGCGGCTTTCCATTTTCCTAGCACCATTTATTGAAGAGGCTCTCTTTCTCCAAAATGAAGATAATTTATGATTCTTCGATGTCATAGTGACATGTTAAAATTCTAGACTGGTTCTCTTAGTATTACATTATCCAAATTTTATCTGTAGCGTTCGATTTCATTTTATATGTTTACACAGTACCCTGTGTGATAAAAATATGCCAAATTATATTATAAGGTGGTCATCATTTTAGGTTAATTATACACATGAATACTCTGATGCTTATATTTGCTTATATCTATAATAAACTCAATATCTAATAAATTTAGAACTTCTAATTGCCTTTCAAGGAAAGAATATTTGCTCAGTGAGCCTAGTAACATTGATTTATAATTAATCATTTTACTGAGTTACTCATCTATGATAACAGTACAACAAAATATCATGTGTGCTTACTAGTATTAATTCCATTTATCTCATGTGCACTTAGAAAATTGCGATGTCATCAGTGTACTCTGAGTACATCTAAATAATACAGTTATTTAAAAAAGTATTTCCACCGAGAGTATGACCATTTAAAAACCTCCCCAAAGAATTCAGATCGAATAAATCATATATTATATAATTTAAAATGCCACCACTTGTAGCAAAAGAGTGTGATGCCTTGGTTTTCCTTAATTTCTGAAATAAATATAAAGTTTAGTTACATTTTTCAAATTCTCTATCTTGCTTTCTCCATGTTAATGCATATACTACTTAAAGTATTTGATGTTATCCTCACTTTTTAAAGTGTCTACCAATTCCATCTGAAACCTGATCTTTTTGTTTAAATGCTGTTAGTTGTTTTAAGTCACTATTTGTTATACATATAACACATATAAAGAAATAGTAAGTAAACACGAAGAGTGCCTGATTATCTACCTCTTCACATTGGATGGAAATGATGTAATCCTTGTTTATGTATGTCTGGAGGAAATAAAGTGTAAACTTTGATGGCTTTGTTTCTGTGTGTATTCTTTCATTCAGGATCCTATGTAGCTAGTTGTTTTGAGTTCAAATGAGCTCAGATGAAACCAAAGGGATACAATTTGCAAAATCCATACTCTGGGAAACTCAACAGAACAAACAACCCAATTTCTTGAACAAAAATTATAAGGAAAACAAGAAGATGGAGGGGTAATCCTATCAATTAAGAGAGACATGAGAGACAAATGAACTAATTTCAATTTATGGACCTTATTAGACTCCTGATTCAAACTAATTGTTTTAAACAAAGCAATCAGGGAAAATGTGAACACTGACTAGATATTCATTGATCTTAAATATTAAAGAATTGTCATTAATTATTCCTAGTGTGATAATAGTTATTGTGGTTATCTTTAACTTTTTAAAAGAGCTTATTTTTTTATATATATATAGACATAGTTATGGATGAAATCATATACTGTCTGGAATTTCCTTCAAAATAATCTAGGTGGGGCTAACGCATGTGAGGTCAAAATGAAAGAAAGTTGACATAATTAGATAATTGTTAAAGATGGGCAGTTGGTTCATGGGAGTTAATTATATTCTTTATTTGACTATGAAGTTTTTTAAGTAATTAAAAGTTTAAGATAAATAAAGCCATTTTTAAAATCAAAAGCAAAGGTTACCACCAACTCTCACTAAACAAATTTCTAAATGATGTGCTTTGAGAAGAGGAAAAATAAACTCAGAAGGTGATCTGATATTCAAGAAGGAAGGACAATTACACTTAAGATCTGTGCATCTCATTGTCAATTATACTTAATAAAAAGGTGAGAAAAAAACAAGGGTGAAGCTTTTTAAAATTATTATTGTTAATATTTAAGTCACATGTTAATATTTAAAACAATAATAACATCTATGTGAGGTTAAAAATAGCAAAAACTGGAATAGATTTAAAATAGTATTATACTCAAGTGTGGCCAAGGAGGAGGAGGAACCAGAACTTTACAAAACCTTGGCAGTACTTACTACAGCTGAACATATGCATATCTTAATCCTCAGCAGCTTCACTCTTAGATACGTACCCTATAGAAAGGTGTATGTTTGTCAAAAAGATATACTAGAGTATTTATAGCAACGCTATAATATTCCCAAACTGTAAACTACCCAACGGATAAATGGATAAATAAATTGGGGTATATCCACACAATGAAATACTATGCAGTCTTGATCATGAATGATCTACAACTACACCTTACAAAATGGATGAATCACAAACATAATATTGAGCAAAATAAACAAAATACAAAGGAGCAATACTATATGATGTAAGGGTATTTGAGGGGTCCTTCTGGGGGTACTGGGAATGTTCTGTTTCTTGATATGGCTGCTAGTTAGTGAAATAATGTGTTTGTAGAAATTCAGTGAGCTGTACACTACTGTGCAATGTTCTGTAGGTATGTTATGTTTCAATACGATGCTTTAAAATTAGCATTTAAGCCAGTAGGAGATGACTGGAGTAAAAATATTCAAAGGACATTGTATAGTTTTTAAAGTAAATTTAAACTTCAAGGATAACTACTAAAAATAAAAATAGAGACTATAACTTCCAATCTGTAAAGGGAAAAAATGGAGTAAGAAAAAGAAAAAAACAACTTTATTTCAAAAGAAGGCAAGAAAGAAAATAGAAATAGAGAAAGTAGGACAAAAAGAAAGCACAAAAAGGCTGAAATAAATTTAAATACACTTATTTTATTTTTTAATTGAAGTAACTGGTTAATAACATCATATAACTTTCAGGTGTAGAATATTATCATTGAATATTTGTATTCACTATACTCACCATCAAAAGTCTACTTTCCAAATCACAACGAATGTAAAACAACTGATGTCAAAAGACAAATGATTTACTAGGTTTAAAAATAAGGCAAATGCTCTGTACAAGAGACATCTCTATGACATAAGGACCCATAAGGGTCCTTTTTCCCGTCAAACAATGGGGAAAGATACATCAGCCAAATACTAACCAAAAGAAAGGTGGTATGGTTGTATTACTATCAATCAAAATGGACCTGAGGACTAAAATAAAGAAGGTTGTCACTACGTAATAATAAAAGTTTCATGTCACCAGAAGAATACAGCAATTCTAAACTTGAATATGACTAAAAACATAGCTTCAAAATATATAAGGCAAAATTTACAGAACTACGAGAAGAAACTGACAAATCCACATCATAGTGGGAGTTTTAAACAATTCTCTCTGTATTTTATAGGTCAGGAAGATAAAAGTTCAACAAGGATATAGATTTAAACAACACAATTACCAAGCTTAACAGAATGGAATTTATAGAACACTATGCCCCATTGTTATAGAATTCTCAGCAAGCCAACACAGCATTTTTATGAAATTTGACCACAAACCAAGGCCTTAAAGCTTGTCTGAAAAAAAAATTTTTAAATACTTTCTTCAGACCACTTTCTCTGACCACAATGCAAATAAATTAGAGATTAAAAAAAAAAAAGATAATTAGAAAAAAAACCTATATCTTTGGAAGTTTGAAAAAGCAACTCATGAGTCAATGAAAAGTACTGAAATTAAAAAATACAAATGGAATAATTAAAATATTATACATCAAAACTCACGGTATGCAGCTAAATAGTACTCATAGGAAATTTATAGCCTTAAATGCTTAAATATTAAAAAAGAAGAAAGGCTTAAATATTAATTCATTAAGTGTACGAATTAAGAATTCAGAGACAGAACAGAATAAAACTAAAGAGAATAGAAAGCAAGTGATAAAAAATAGTAGAATGAACTAGAAAACAAAGATACACTCGATAAAATAATCTTTGACATCATCTTTGACTCCTTCCTCTAGCTCACAACCTACACCCAATCTTATCAGCAACCCCTGTTGGCTCTACCTAAAAAATCTGTCTAAAATCTGACCACTTCTCACCCCACCATTTTATTGCTACTGAGGTCCAAGCTGCCATCACATTACTTGTCTCTATACTGTGATGCAAGTCTGACACCTGTGTAAGCAGAGATGGAAGGAAGGAGGATTGGAGAGGAAGAGCCTCAGATTACAGTGCAGCTCTGAAAATCTCAGCCAGCTGAAAGGGGAGCTCTACAAAGGTTCCTCATGTGCAGAGACTGTCCTGTGCCGGCCAGAAATGGCCAGCCTTTGTACCATCACTAGACTCAGTCATAGGCAGAGAGCTGCCTGGGAAGCACATGGCCTCAGGTCAAAACCAGTAGGCCCTAAAGGAATCTGCAGCTGGAAGCTATCAGATAATTGCACTCCTTGAGGTATGCTCACTTTTGAAGGAAGATCTAAGTAATATGCCTTCATGTCTACCACAGTATCCATTTTTCTTTGATGCTGTCAAGATGAGACTCAGGACACAGTACAAAGCCTGGTAAACTATGGTCCATGGGCCAAATCCAGCCTGCCACCCATTTTTTTTTTTTTGTAATTAAAGCTTTATTGGGACATAGCCACAACCATTCATTTATTTATTGTCCATGTCTGTTTTCAAGCTACCATGGCAGAGATAAATAGTTATGATAGAGACCACATAGTCCACAAAGCCTAAAATATTGCCCTTTACAGAAAAGTGTGCAGACCCCTTATTCACTATGTATTTAGTAATGTGCAAGGCTCTATGGGATCTAAGAAGGGTAAGACATATGGACAAATAGTTATGATGCTAGGGTGTCCTACAATTTCTATTCCTCATATTACATATAAGCAGTTTGTACAGAAGAAGGAGAGATTCAAGTAGGGAAGTTCTATGTTCTGACAGCAGGGAAAGCTGTCAGAAAGCAAATGGTATAGTCTAGGCAAGAAATGATGGAGTTTTTACTAGGATGATAGTGGTAGAAATGGAAAGATTACATTTCCTGAGATGGAAAAACTGAGAGGAAGATTGAGTACTGTGAAAATCAAAGTGTTGTTTTAGACATGTTGAATTTGAGGTATTCATGTGGAAATATCAAATAAATTGTTAGATAAATGAGGCTTAAGTTCAGAAATGGTCTGGTTGATGATGTAATTTATGAAATAGCATATAGGTAGTATTTCAAGCTAGGACTGGATGGAATCATATATAGGGAGAGAATACAGAGAGGTATTCCTTGTGACCAAGATTTGAGATACCAAGGTTTAGATGTTGGAGAGAGAAAGAGAGGTCAGAACAGGAGTCTAGTCTAGCGTTTCCAGAAACAGGCAGTGAAATGCTGTTGAGACTATGATGAGGTAGGAAAATGGTCCATTGCATTTGGCAACATGGAGATCATTGGTGATCTAAAACATAAGCAAGTTTAAGATTTTTTTTTAATAAAGTCAGAATGAAATGGATATAAGAGAGAATGGGAATTAAGGAAATGACGAGAGACAGTGTAGAGAAAACTGTTTGGAGGTACTTTACTGTGAAAGGGAGCAGAGAAATGGAGGGTAGTTGGAGGGAGATGTGGGGTCAAGGGAATTATTAGAGCCTATTCACAGGCTTTTAAGCAGGATGGTAACCCCATTGTGCTTTAGTAAGACTGATCATACTTATCTTATTTTGCAGAATAGAATTTACAGAGAGAGATCTAGATGAGAGATAATTAAAGTCTCAGTTAAGGCTGTGATGAAGAGGCTGGAAGGGGGTGGGGGAGGAAACAAGTGCTTTCTTTACTGCAGAAGCCAATTACCTCAAATTGTATTTTCTCTGAGATTTATATATGTTAGCTATCTTTATGTTTTTTTTTTCTCAAATATATAACTCACTTAATTTTTTTCCTATACTTAGGATTAAATGATAGAGATGGAATGAAATTAATGAAATGAATTAGCCAGCTCTAATCATGTACCATGCAGGCTGCTACAGTGCCTTTTGTTTTGTTACTTATACTTTAGAATCAGAGAGACTGGGCTACCATTGCTGCCTCTCCCACTCTTTAGCTGTGCAATGCTGAGAAAATCATTTGGATTACTGTGAGGAATACATGAGGTAATATTTAAAAAATATTGCCTAATATTTCCCTTAATTTTTTCTCATTGCTTTTTGGATTATGTATATCCTCATTCTATCATCTGTAGCTTTGCATCCTACCTGCTCCTTCCTGTTCTCTCCATACCTTTCCATTCCTCCAATGACAGCACTCATTTCTTCCTAGCCAGGCCCCTGGGCTATGGACTAGCTGCTCCCCTTCAGCCCCCAGGTCATTGCTAATTCTACACCAGTTTCCTTACCTTGAAGCTGGTTTCCCTTCTGATCCATGGCCATGTCCTTTAACACTTGGATGAAGATTCCTATCTTCCAAGTGTCTCACTCATTTATTCAACAAATATTTTTTTGAGTGGCTACTCACTAGGAGTATTGAAATGAGAGATACAGACAAGAACTACTATCTTTCCTGGAGCTTATGTTCTAGGGGGTGGCGGGGAAAGACAGAGGGGAGGGGAGGAGAGAGAAAGGGAAGGAGGAAGAGAAAGAGAGAAAGGGAGAAAGGGAAGGAGGTAGAGGGAGAAAGGAAACAAATAGGATAATTTCAGGTATTCAAAGGCACTATGAAGAAGATAAAATCAGGTAACATGATGGAGAGATTGTTGAATGGGTCACTTAAGACTGGGGAAGACTAAGAAAAAATTTAAGCTTTGTCTTAAAGACAGAATTAGGAGATAGTCATGCATTCTTGGCAAAGGGATCTGCTAGGGCAGTGGTCCCCAACCTTTTCAGCACCAGGGACTGGAGCTCTTATGAGAGTCTAATGCCTGATAATCTGAGGTGGAGCTGAGGCACTAGCGCTGGGGAGTGGCTGCAAATACAGATGAGCTTTGCTAGCACACCTGCCATTCACCTCCTACTGTGCAGCCAGGTTCCCAACAGTACCTGTACCGGTCCGTGGCCCAGGGTTTGGGGACCCCTGTGCTAAGGCAAAGAGACAGCACAGTGCAGCATACAAAATATGTGCTTTGTAGATTCCTGTTGAACACATAAGGGTGGCTGCCTATTACCATCACTCTTCAAGTTAAAATGTGATTACTTTTTCTTTAGGCAAAAGGTTCATGATTAAAAAAAAATTCCTTCCCATACAAACACTATAATTGATCATGGTAGATTTAACTAAATACTAAGACAAGAGAAGGAAGAACTGTTAAGGCTACCAAATAGATCTGGCCAGCCACCAGCCGCTTCCATTGGATTTGCTAACCAAGCCTTGTGGCCTTGCCAAGGTCCAGCTGGACTCCTGGAGGCACATTCATATACACAGAGGATCTTACAGGGGCACCGACTTCCTAGGAATGAGATGTTTTCTAGGCCAGAGGTTTCAGTCTAAACAAGAATACTACACAGCAGTACTCAGAGATTCCTTAAGAGGTTTGCTGCCAACATGATATATCAACAGAATCACTATAATTCTTTATATTCTGTCTCCGACTCTTAGTAGCTCCCTCTCCTTTCTACCAGTCTGCAACAGGACTGAAGTTCTAACTGAATTTCTGATTTATTTCCTAAGATCCTGTTAAAAGGATTGTAGCCTAGGAAGGGGAACATGCTATTCCATTACTTCTTTTTAACACAGTACTATAACCTGATTAGTGAAATAGTCCTAAGATTATATGACCTGGGCATGAGGCCAAGTTTCCAAGTGGGATTTGACAGACCAAGCAGCAACACATCTGCCACTGCCTAGGCTCTGCCCTTCATTGTTGAGGGGGAATAGAAGAGTAATAAGTAAAAATAAGTGAGATGAGCAATTTTTTTTTCTTTGACACTACCATCCCCTTTTCCTATAGATGCCTCCATCTTCTCATTACCCTTTCTTCCATCCCCAAGCAAACTTGCAGTTGAGAGAGGTACTTAGAAAAAGAAAAAAAAAAGTCAGATCTTCAGGTTCCATGCCTAGAGACTCTGATTCAGCAGGTCTAAGTGTGACCTAGGAATCTATATTTTAACACTTGCTTCTAAGTGACTCTGATTCTCATCTTCCTCAGACCCCACCAAGAATCACTGATTTCATATTCAATTGAGGATCTTACAATTAATACAGCTGACTTAGGGCCAACTGGGACTGAAGTTTACAGCTGAGTCTGTACATCTGGGGTGAGGTTGCTACAAGCCCTGGAATCTGGATAAATCGTCTACAACAAAATACACCAAACTGGACATGCATTGGTCAGAGGAATGATTTCTAACAATTTAGCAACCATGTTTGAGGAAGAGCACTGGAAGTCATGTCAAAGCAGGGGACTGGGAGGAAAGTGAGACAAACGGCTGACACTAGACAACTGCACATCTATAGGAAGGGTAGGTGTGGAGAGTGAAGATGGTTATTAATCGCAGAGGGTTCTTTCCTGCCTAGAGGTAAAGGAGCATAGGTACCTACCTGAGCAGGTGTAGCTGTTAAAGTGGTGTTATAAAACAGAAAATACTAGAGGAATGCTGGGGTGAGAGGGGTGGGGTCATCGGTGGAGCTAAGAAGGGGCAGGACTAATGTCTGAACCTGTGATCCTTTTATTCCAAAGCCCACACTTTGAATCTCTCAAAATAAGTTGTGTCTTTGCTCAAATTTTTGTCTCTGTCTGCCATCTCTGCCTGAGGAAATCATGTTCTATCTCTCAAGGCCCAATTCAAATGTAGCTTCCTCTGACACCTTCTCAGATTTCATGCTCCTCATGTCTAATGGCAGCCCTCGTGTTGCTATGAGATGGGGGATATGGGAAAATCAGTCCTCTGATGAGTCAGAGCAGTGAAATAGAATTTTAACCACCTAGAAACCACATTTGGGAGGAGGGATGTGGGTAGATGTGAGGACACCCCACTGAACAGTAAAAGGGTCTTTTCTTTCCAGAGACTAAGAGCAATAGCCCACTCTCTAACCGAGCATATGCAGTTGGAAGAGTGTTACATGACAAAATGGCTGCGGACCTATGTATAGAGGGAAGGGTGGCAAGAATGCCAGAAAGGCAAAATCATCCGAGAAACTTGTTATAATGGTAGACTGGTGGTTCACACTCTCAGATATTGTTGACTGATGCTTGCAATAGATCCCAGGAATCTGCCTTTTAAACAAGTGCCTCAGGTATTTCTGATGCAGGTGGTCTATGGAGCACTCTGAGAACCTTGGCTCAGAGTAAGGTGATCCAGGTCACCTTGGCTGCAAATCACCTGGGAAGTTTTAAAACTAACAATGGCCAAGCCCCATCCAAGACCAATGAAATTAGAATTGTTGGTGAGTGAACCTGGATAGATCTTAAAACTTCCCAGGTGATTCCAATATGCAGCTAAGGTAGAGAACCAGTGATCTGAGCAACAGCGAGTCCTTTCCCCTGGGACCAGAGAGAAGTGGAGAGAATCCAGAGGCTGAAAAGCAAGTGCATTAAAAAAAAAAAAAAGACAAGTACATTTCATTGTGATTTTGCACTTTAATATACCTCATACTTTCAGGTTAATTTTTCTTAAGCAGTACTTTTTAATCCTTTTGCTATTTAAGGAATTCTAAACAGAACTGAGTTTAATTCAAAAAAAAAAAAAAACACATTGGTTGGCAACAAAAGAT
>NW_006433381.1:654757-655784 GCF_000325575.1 Pteropus alecto | reverse complement strand
ATGTAAAGCTCATTACTCATATTTTCTCATTTATCTTTACTGCAACCCTATGAGGTAAGTACTGTTATTGTTCCCATTTTAGAGATACTCACATTGAGGTACAGAAAGATTAAGCAATTAGTCCAGAACGCACAACTATAAGCTACAGAGCTGAGATTTGAGCCCCGATGGCAAGATTCCTGAACTTCACTGTCCATTGTGGTAGCCGCTAATCATATGGGGCTACTGAGCACTTGAAATGTGGCCAGTCCAAATTGAGGTGTGCTGTAAATTTTAAAAAACACCTGGTTGCAAAGACTTAGTATGAAAGAATAAAAAAGATCTCAATAATATTTTTATATTATTACATGTTGAAATGCTAATATTTTGATATGAGTTAAATATATGATTACATTAATTTTACCTGTATCTTTTTACTTTTTAAATATTGCTACTTGAGCATTTAAAATCACATATGCGGATCACATATTTTCATTGCACAGAACTGCTCCAGTGGCTGCATGCTAAACCATGACTTTTGCTTGAATCGGAGATTAAGCACAGGGATCACTCTGTTGAGAAACTTACAGTTTAAGTAGAAAGCGCATAAGAAACAAACATTTCTTTCTAAAATTTTATTATACTTAAGTGCTATGAAAAAGAAAGGAGAGAGACTTTCTAGTGTGTTATTTGGCGGGGGGAACATTTAAAATGGTCCTAAGAAAGATTAATAGTGAAGGTGAGGATAAAGGAAATCATGGATTCATTTTGGAAAAGGCTAGTGGTCTAGTTTGGGGCATATGGTACAGCAAGAAGAATAGAAGATGAGGCTGAAAAAATAAGTGAAGAACAATTCCTAGCAGGCCTTGAATACCAGGCCAAGAAGTGTGGACTTTTTGTTGTTCTTTGTAAGAAGCCATTGACAGGTTTCAAGCAGAGGTGTTTTAGGAATGTTAGCCTTCCAGTTGTATGGAGAGTGGCAGTGGAGAGGAAGTTGGAGACAGAGAAACTGGTGGTTGAGAAGAGTTAGGACGCTGTGTCAATAATT
>NW_006433381.1:626130-654722 GCF_000325575.1 Pteropus alecto | reverse complement strand
TTGGAGACTACTGCTGAAGTAGAATCACTAGATTTGGCAGTAGGTTGGTTCAAGTCCTGAAGAATGAGTCAAGTATGATTCAGTAAATGCAAACAGCAATGTCCCTCGGTTAGGGAGACTGACAGAGCAGGTCGAAGGGATCAGGGGTTCCCAGGTTCAAGGCATAACATGACTTAAATGGCTAACGTTAGAGTCCAGGATGTCCCAGAGACGAGTGAAGGCTAATGGGAGGGAAGGAGGGAAAAAGAAAGGCAAGACTCGAATCTCTGGGATCTGGGGAAGCCACTTCCCTCTTTGACCTCCATTTTCCTATTTGAAAAGGAGAGATAGAACCAGATGACCCTTAAGGGTCTTTCCAAGGCCAATATTCATTCTAAGACCTATGTCGACAGTAGAAGATGCCAGTAGGTCATAATAAATTTACCTTAGGCACCATCTCTATTTTGTTCTCAAGATCTGTTTCTATTGGCTGCTTTTCTCCACTTTAAGCTTGTGATCAACTCGGTCAAGAGAAAGTTTTCTGTTGCAACAAACTTATAGATGCTAAATTTGATGAAAGGGAGAAGAAAGGGGAACTTGTAAAATCATTAAAGATCATTTAACTATTTTGCTGCCCGAGAAGATACAATGACTAAGAAACAAAGGGAAAAATATAACTTTACAAGGAGTTATCAAACCAAAAGTGATTAGCATCAGCTTAAACTTTTAGCCCTTTCCTTCTTATCGATCCTCAAGAGAGTAAATCTGTAAATGATAATAGTGATCAATTTCAATTACAGCAAGTGCCTCTTTTCAGGGCCTGTCAGATAGCATGCCGCTCTTTCAACTGCACTTTGCCTGTACAAAGTAAATTAATGTGGATAAAAAACAGTTGCAAGTTAGGCCAGTTTACCAGTGTAACTTTTCGCTGCACACAAATTCTTTTCACTTAAATGGTTTTCATTACATACATAATGTGATCCATGGTTTTCTACATAGATATCCCTGCTGAAAAAGAAAGATGCTCTCAATAGCAGGTACTGCTCTGTCAGACTCCTTTAGAGGCTGAGGAGAGTAGCTATAGGCCAGGCAAGTGGAGAAGCAGAAGCAAATATGATTTCAGCAGAGAGTGGTCCATGAAATGCTTCTTCCTCTGAGAATGACATGTCTCAATACAGAGCCAGTCTTCATCTAAACTGCCAAGTGGACAGCCACAGGAGAAAGCTGAGCATAGAGTGCTATCATGGGAGAAAGGTGCAGAGAAAGTTTGAAGAAAAGTGTGTCTTTGTGGCCTAGGATGCTACAAACAGATGACCCTGCAGCTGGAGAACTAAGAGACAGGGTTATCATCCAATGCCCTTATAGCAAAATTAGGTTACCATATTCATGATGTCTCATAACACTTGTTATAGTATTTACCCAATGGAGTCTAAGAACCACCTGCATCAGTATCAGAGATTGGGATCTTTTTATAAAAAATGGATTCTCTGACCCCCAAACCCCACTCCAGACCCACTGAATTAAAATTTTGGAGGTGGGGCCTGGAAATATCCATTTTAATAAGCTTCCAGGTAATTGAGATGCATACCAAAGTTTGAGAACTTTGCCTCACTAGAGCAGAAATCCTTGAGGTGGGTATAGTGAATTATTGCAGAGCAAACAATTCTAATAATCGGCTTTTACATTACTTGCTCAAAGCCAAGTTTTCTTTTCCTTCTTTGTTAGTTCTTCATTATTATCAGCCAAAGGTTCCTGCCACCAATCCAGTGCCAGCAGAAATCCCTGGCTGAACACTTTGCAAATCAGGGAAAACTGCAGCCTCTGAAAGAAAATGAGAGTACCATTCCCCAAAACAACAGGGAGACCCGTTTATGTAAAATGCCTACCCTGGTCCCTGATTGGTCCAGTTTTATGCAAATGACGAATCCAAATTTGCACACTTTGATTGGTCCAAACAGCACTGTCATGATTGGTCAGGAATCACGTGTTCTGACTGGTTGTTACAGAGCTACTTTGACTGGTCAGTAAAGATGAAAATGAGATATAGTTGCACAGCTCTGATTGGATGGGGCAGATCTCAGCCCACTGGTCGAAATGATTCCAGGAACTCCTTTATAAGGGTTGGCTCATCACACAGGAATACTATACAGGAGGCTTGGTAGCTCAGTCTGTAGCTTTTCTCTGATATGCAATGTGTGTGAGAGGCCCGTGCCAGCAATGACTGCTGGACTCTGATTATTAATTTGAACCCAATTAATGACAAGGAGTCCTTGGCAGGTATAGTCCTTCTTGGGATCCAACAATATCTAAGAACAATATCAGACTGATAGACTGAGAGAACTGGGGGTAGGTAGAGAAAATTAAGATGACAGCTTCAACTCTCTCAATTTTCTCCTTGCATTGTCCCTGTTCTAAAGCAGACACCATTCAGTCTACTGCCATTACAATATTACCTGTAGATTTTTCATAGTTTTTCTTTAACAGATTAAAGAAATTTCCGTCTATTCCTAAATTGCTAAGAGTTATTTTTTTTTAATCAGGAATGGAGATTGGATTTTGTCAAATGCTTTTTCTGCATTTATTGAAATGATGAGTTTTTTTTCTTTTTTAGTTTGTTAATATGATAATTACACTGATGTTCGAATACTTAAACTTTGTTTCAGCAACTCATGGAAATGCCCAAAAGCTTGCACTGACCATTCTCAACCAGAGATAATGGCTTAGCTTTGACCCTAACTTATATGCTGAGATTATCTCAAAAGTTAAAAATTTTTTAAATTTATTTTGTTGTCGCTTTTTTTTTTTTTTTTACTATTTTTTTTGTACTAATAATAGCTGAAAAGCTAACATGATTTGGGGCTGTATTAAAACATAAATGCTTTGGGAAACTGCTATATATCTTGTAATATGTATCTATTGTATTTCCATTTTGTTAACTCCATTTAAAGAGTAAGATTATCATGCCCACTTTGTGTTAGACCCAGCTTTATTTTTCTGTGCTACAGGAGGCAGGTGATCTTCAGAATAAAAGAAATGATCTCCCAGTAAATTACTCTTAACTCCATTGCTGAATTCTAAATACTATCCCCATTTACCATCTGAGTATCTAAGGAGATAGCATTGCAACTTTTTTATTTGCTTTATCCTGTGCTTGTAGGTTACATCCAGCACTTCTTAGTCAAGGACGTGATAAAGTGTTAGACATACTAGATCAACTGTTCTTGGAAAGTTTACTTTGATTATGTAATAAGTGTCCTGCTGTACAGTAGCTGATGTCAGTTTGCTTACTCTGTTGAATGGCTCTTTTTCATAGCTGATTGGGACTTAATTTTAGGCTAATTGAGTAAAGCTACCAGTGGAGAGGGTTTTAGAGTAGCTCCTCTCACTGAAAAAGACTCCATTGGCAAACTTTTTTTTTTTAATCACCTGGCTTGCTTGTCTTATTGTTTTCCATCCCTCTCCTCAGGTCTCCTGTTTATTCAATGCATGTGCCAAGGTGAGGATATTTGGCAGTGAGTTGCTAGGAATACTCAGCATTATCTGACAAAGAAAATCACTTTCAAATTCTTTGATTGTTTTGTATTCTTCTTGATTGATGGATATATCCCAGAACACTCAGTAATAAAGAGCAAAGGAGGAAAATGTATTACAGTTTTCTTATCCAGGATTTTTTTTTTCCTTTGGAAAGGTATGAGTGGTGGATGGGCAGAGGGAAGACATAATTAAGTATTGTTAGTGATAGGATTATAAAAAAGTAGATAGATTACTATTGATATTCAGATGACTTAAAATTCTTTATTATAGAATTAATTTTATTCTTCTGATACTTCTTAAAAGAAAATAGTAGCAATGTAGTAATAACTGTGGAGTGAGATGTTTCAAAAGGTACCCAGGAAACTGTTGGAGATGTCCCTAAGGTAGAGGGTATGTTCCTTTTTTAGTTTTGGAAGCAGAGAGGAGGAAGGAGGCAAAGAATTGCTATCACTAGTTCTATACAGATGTTGCCATCTATAATTAATAATGTCACCTATTTTCCTTCCCTCCAGTATTAGTCAAGTATTTCTGAGTAGCAACGAATCACAAAATATCAGTGGGACACAAAAATAAGTATATATTTCTTATCTACCGATAAGGGAGTGTCTGATCTAGGCAGCTGGGTTGGAAAGGCTATGCTTCAAGCTATGGATCTGACTGGGGTTGGCTACGGGGTTAACTATTGCCGATGGTTAATTCATATTTGCTCCAGGTATGTTCATTATGGGGCTCAGGATGAAGGTGTACTGGCTACCTAGGGATAGCTGTTCCCCTGGCCATGGCGGTGGCACAAGAGGTAATTGGGCAAAAGATCTGTATAGACGTTTCTCCAAAAATGATATACGAATCCTTAATAAAGACACGAAAAGTTGCTTGACATCATTAGTCATCAGGGAAATGCAAATCAAAACCACAAGGAGATACCATCTCATACACACATAGGATTACTATAATCAAAAACTATTGGTGAGAATGTGAAAAATGGTACAATGCAGGTGGGAATGTAAAATGGTACAGTCACTTTAGAAAACAATTTGCAGTTCCTCAAATGGTTAAACAGAGAGTTACCATATGACCCAGCAATTCCACTCCTAGATATATACCCAAAAGACTTGAAAACATATGTCCACACAGAATCTTAACACAAATGTTCACAGCAGCATTATTCTTTATAGCTGTGGAAATATGCAATCAACCCAAATTTCTATCAATTGATGAATGGATAAATAAAATGTAGTATATCCACATAATAGAATATGAGTTAGCCATAAAAAGAAAATGAAGTACTAATCCACACTACAATGTGGATGAACCTTTGCTAAGTGTAAGAAGCCTGTAACAAAGGACCACATATTGTACCATTCCACTTATGTGAAATGCCCAGAATAAGCAAATCTATAGAGACAGAAAATAGACTAACAGTGGCCAGGGGCTGGGGAAAGAGGATGGGGAGAATGGGGAGTGACTGCTGATGGATATGGGGCTTCTTTTGGGGGCATCGAAAATATTAAAAAATTGATTATGGCAATCGCTGCACAACTGTGTTTTAGTAAACACCATAGAGTTAATTAAACTGTATACTTTATATAGGTGAATTGTATGTTATGTGAACTATATCTCAATAAAAATGTACAGAGAGAGAGAGTGGGGAGAGAGAGAGAGAGATATGCATTGTCTTTTGAAGTCTAGGTTCAGGTTCTGGTCAAGATGGTGGAGTAGGTAAACGTTGTGCTTGCCTCTTCTCACAACCACATGAAAATTACAACTAAACTACAGAATAGCCATCACTGGGAGTCACCTGAAGTCCAACTGGACAGAAGTCCTAAAACTAGGAACACACAGAGGAGGCCACTTCAAGACTGGTAGGAGGGGTGGAGATCTGAAGCAGGCTGGTCCCACTCCCACATGTAGAGGTTGGGAGAAATATCTCGGCTGCAGAGGACCCACTGAGGAGCGAGGGGTTCCAGCCCCACACCGGGTTCCCTAGCCTAGGGTTCCAGTACTGGAAAGAGAAGTCCCCACAACTGGCTGTGAAAACCAGCAGAGATTGTGGCTGAGTGAAACGAAGGGCCTCTGGTGTGGCAGACATTCCTCTTAAAGGGCCAGCATGCAAATTTACTTGCTGACGAACTCACTTGCTCTGAGCTCCAGTGCTGGAGCAGCAGCTCGAAAAGCGCCAGGGACATATGGTGAGAAACTGAGTTGTACGCCTGAAGTTAATATAACATTATATATACCAACTGTAATTAAAAAAAAAAAAAAATTATAAACTTTGTAAGCTTACACCCAGAATATCCTGTTTGCGCCAACATTGTTGATGGGGACAGAGAAGCATTAAATAAGGACTGCAGGTGTTATCTCATGGGGTTGGTAATTAATTCATGCAATAAAGCACTAACTTACCTTTTCATGGGTAATTAGGATGCTAAATCACCTATGAAGCCTGTTAATATTTTAAATCTTTTAAGTTACTATAGAAGCTTTGGAAAAATTCATCTCAACTTCTTACTAACAAATGCATGATGTATGTTTTCTTAATTTCAACAGAATAGTTTTAGTCTAAAATGAAAAAAAGTTTAGCATTAATACAATGGTATTCATAAAGGTAAAACTACGGTTAATTTCACATTTGTAAATTATGGTTTGCTTATTAAAAAGCTTGAATGACCAGCTTCTCAGGCTTATAACTTTTCTATTACATTGAACATCTGAAATTTAGCACTGAAAAAAAAAAACCCTAGGAAGTAAATACAGTTTTCCCTTTGGACAATTATAAAATTGGAAAAAATGGCTTCTTAGTGTGCTTCCTCACATTGATTTCCCTTTGAGTTGGAGGATCCATATCTACAAGTCTGACCTCTCTTTCGATAAACATTTACATAGCTTTTAATCACCCAGGAAGGATTAGTAGCATCTCTCCCTCTCCTACCCATTGAATTTTATGGCTCTCCACCCCGTTAGACATCACAGAGATAGACTTGAATATTTTAGATAAATCTTGTACGTTTGTTTCCAAAGTATTCATTTTAACTCTTTACTGCTTCACTAAACCAACATTAATCATTAATCCATCACTTGAAAAATGAAATAGGGAACTTCTGCTTTCTGGCTCCACACTTAATGAGCTTGGAAGTCACCACAAAACAAAATAAGGTCTAGGTTCAGAACTGGCACACTGTAACTTCTGTCTATATTCTACTGATCAAAGCAAGTCACATGGCTGAACCCCAAATCAAGGGGTGGGAAAGTGCACTTGGCCTTTATTAGGACGGACTGCAAAATCACATGGCAAAGGATATGGGTGCAAGGTGGACTAAATAATTTCTGTTATAGATACAAAAAACAAACTGGTGATTGCCAGATGGGAGGGAAGGTTGATGGGCTGGGTGAATAAGGTGAAGGGATTAAGAAGTACAAATTAGTAGTTCCAAAATAGTCACAGGGATGTAAATTACTGCATAGAGAATATAGTCAATGTTACTGTAATAGCTTTGTGTAGTGCCAGATGGGTGCTAGAGTAATCGGAGGGATCATTTAATAAATTATATAAATGTCTAACCACTATGCTGTACACCTGAAACTAATACAAAATAATAGTGAATGTCAACTCTAATTAAAAAAAATAAAGGTTAAAAAATAATAAAAAATAATAAAAACCTCTTGAATGAAAAAAGAATTTGTAATAATTATTTAAATTAAAGAGAATATTTAATCTTCTCTCCTTTTTTTCTTATTCATATTTATTCATATTCTAGGACTAGCTCAAAGACCTTAAAACAACTGGCCATTACTGTTACTATATTGTGATATTCAATACAGATACCTGAAAACAAAACTTAGATCTAACTTTACATCTTTTTCCTTGCCTTTTAAAGATTGCATAAAAATCTATGCTCTTTTAAAAATTTTTATTTGAATGTTATTTTCCCATATGTAAGTTTATTTTTACTTTATAAACATTTGCACCTTGTTTGAGTCATAGTAAGCTATTGTCCAAACACTAGATGATTAAAGCTCATACAATTCTCTACAATATCACACACACACACACACACACACACACACACACACACACACACACACACACACAAAACAGAAAGAAAGAAGAGATGCTTCAGAAATAAAAGGTAATAAAGATCGATTCTGAATTTGGTGATATGTTCCAAGCTTTTGAAATGTGCATATCTTCTGATACAGTAATTTTACATCTAGAAATTTGGTCTAATGAAATAGTCATTAGACCAAATTTATGAAAATGCCAACATTTGACCATTTTTTGACCTACAACAATGGCAGTTATATATGGTTCAATGTAAAGATGTTCATCACAGTTTTAATTATAGATAACTGGTGATAAATGAAATGTCCAAATATAGAATATTGGTTAAATTATGGCAACCTATATACTAGAATTCTCTGAAGCCACTAAAATTATAATGACTTAAATATATTTTTATTGTCACTGAATAAGTATGTTCATGATATATTATTAAGGAAAAGTGATATTACAAAACAAAATTTATAATATGATCTAATTTTTATTTAAATTATATATACATATTTAGATTGGAAGATCACAGTGTTCATAATCATTATCTCTTGGTTGTAGGATTATATATAATTTTTATAGTCTACATTTAGGTTTACTGTATTTTTAAATATTTGACCAAAAGTATAATTTTAAGTTATGTAAAAATCAATTCTGCACGGAAATAGTAAGTCATGATTATCTGTGGTAGGAAAAGACACAAAAAATTTTGGAATCTATTTGGTTAAACCCAGCATTACTTTAAAGCATCATGCAGAATAAAAAACTTGCATTTAAGAAATCCTGTTTCTAGTTTGTAGTACTTAAAACAAGTTAGATGGTACACATATAGATTTTATGAAGTATCCTGAGTTACTTTGTTTGAGCAGGTGAAATATATTGGCCATTATTTTTACAACAAATTTTGTATTATAGCATGAAGATTAGAAAGCTATTCATTCACAGTGTATTCTATTTTGGGGGAAATATAGCATAACATAATTGATCTGATAAATAACCTAATACCTTCTAAACACTGCTTCTCCACTCTTCACTTACAACCTGTATACTAACACTCGCCCTCCTCCCCTGCTTATTTAAAGAGAACAAACAAACTCCTTATCAAGAACTATTATATTTTTATGTTTAAGTCAGTTCATCCATTTAGGCCTGAATGGGCAAGGCTTTTTTTTCAACTGGATTTAATATTCTGTTGGATAATCTCACATCAGAAAAAAAAATATTTAAAAACATTGATTATCCTTTGCCTTAAACTCAAATTCCCAAAGAGAAATATTTATTAACTTACTTAAACATTGATCTTAATACATTTTGACCTGAATTTGACATGTGAAATTCAAGTAGACATGAAAAATCCAAAATGGATTCATTATTATCACTAATAGCATGTAACAATTTTTTAATCATAGAGAAAATTTTTATTTGTCAACAGGAAAATAATTGAATATTCTAATCCTTCTTATACAATCAGCATTCCTCACAGTATTGGTTTTAAGTACATATGTCTGTTTGTATATGTATGTATATGCATCTGTATGTTTATATGTGTATATATATACCTACATTTAGATCTATCTATCCATCTATCTGCCTGTATGTTTACATGCATGTGTGTGCTTGTGTCTATCTGTGTATGGCCGCATGTAGATGTGTGTTCATGCATGTGTATTTATATACATATATGAGTATGATATATTTATATATCAGTCCAAGGTGGAGAATACTTTAGGGTCATTGAAAACCAACTGAAATGTCCATATACTCGGAAAGAGTCCTGTAAGTAATGGAAACAAAAAGTTACTTCTGATTTTTGATAAGCAGAATAAATAATGACCCCATAATAGTTATAGTGTGAGGCATTTAAGCTTTATAAACTTGCTTTGATCACCTTGCTACATAGAGAAAGGTAGAATTAGCTCCTCTTTGGGCTGAAGTGTGTTTATTTTTCATATCTCACATTAGAAATACTAGCTCTAATATATTTAGGGGCCCTAAGTGTTTTCCATCTTCCTTTGGGCAGAATCAAGCTAGCTCTTTGCAGATAGTCATGCCATTTACAAATGAACAAGTGGATTTCATGTATTAAGGCTACAACACACACATAAACACAAATAAAAAAAAATAACCTAATGTTAAGTAGGTACATGTTGGCTGGATTTCTTCCAGTACCAAAAGATTGCCAAAAAGGAAGGCTACAAGTGACTCTCCAGAAGCCCAGGGCTAACAGGAATCTGGGGATGTTGTACTGCACTTTTGTGGGGCTCTGGTTGAGACCACATTATCCTTCAGGTTAATTTCCTCTGCTATCTTCTTACATTGAAGGTGGCTGCGTAGGGACCCGGAGGGCTCATACTTTTACCCTACGCACTGACTGCTATAGGAATCAACAATTGCTCCATTGAAGGAAACATCACGTCTCTACAGAAACTAGAAAATTTGAGAGAGTTTTCAAACCTAGACTCCTAACCATTAGGTGAGCTTAATAAGGTTAGGCTAATACTTGGAAATAGTCAAGTTCTATGCTACAGGGAACCATCTTTGAAAAGAAGGAGAGCCAGTGGTTCTCTTGTGCTTGACTGGTCTGGAGGCCTGGGAGGACCGAGAGAGTGTCTCTGATAGGAGGAGCCCTGCAGGCCTCCCTTGATCAGTTCTCCTGGCCACATATGGGCTTGTGGGTTCCTCTCAGGTATGCTGGGTAGGATGCGCCTATCTTTAGTACCTTTGGGAGTTGGTTTCCTCACTACCAACTCTCCTCTCTCCTCCATAAGGACTGTGTTGGTTCAGCTCAATTGTTGGAAGAGCCTGGCTTAAGTTCCTCTCTTTTTTTCAGCATTTGCTATACTCTTATATCACTGATCTCACTGACCATTTCACATTCTGAGAATTCTGGAGTTGAAAGATCCTCCTTTGAGATCATCTAGCCCCATCTCCCAGCCAGAGCAGATGTCTGTGTAAAAAGTCAGGCAGATTATTCTTTTTTGTGACACTAGGTAAAATAAGACTCATTCTCTCTTCAGTCTCTCTGACCCCCTCATTCATGCGCCAATACAGAATAGACTGTGTTCTTATCACTATATTTTATTATTTAGAAACCACCCCCTATTTCTCCAAACTAGACCATCACAGTCACAAAAAGTATCCTTTTTCCCCAAGGTGTCATTAGATCTAGACCTCTTTTGGGCAGTTCTTAATCTCTATTGCCAGCCACGTCTAGGTGGTGTTACATTGTTAGAAAAGCCCTGATGCTATGGCCTCCTTCCCTGTTCATACTGCTGCCAGAAAGTTTCTTAAAACATTGGTTTCTTCTACTCAAAAGCCTTCAGTAACTCTCCATTTCCAACAGAATGAAGATAAAACTTCTTAGCTAGGCATTCAAGGCCTCCTCATAGTCGGATTGTATGATTTCACAAATACTGTTCCTACCCCAAACTTTGCTCTCCTTTCCTCTCAAACATGCTCTGAACTACCTTGCCTTTGTTCCTTTGTGCAGGCTGCTCCTACTGCCAGAAATTCTCTGTCCACCTCCTCTGACTGTTGAAATCTCACTTATCCTTCAAGGTTCGAGCAACTGTCACCTCTTCTCTGAGGCTTCCCCCATTTCCTCCATTCAAAAGTAACTGCTTCCCTCTTAGTACCTTCTGTAAACCAGCAGTCACTGGCACAAATTCAACATCAACAGGAATCAGAAATTTGAGGTGTGGTGAAGGAGAATTTATTCAGTGCAAACAGCTCAATTTTGATATAGCACAGCTGTGGAACAGTTCAATACTGTTACAGCTCAATTATGAGATAGCATGACTATGGAATAGCAGGGCTATGAGGCAACTCTGGGCATGAGGCATCTTGGCCCCTCCCTGGCTAGGCAGTTCTGCTCTGCTCTGTTCCACCCCACTGAAACAGGAACACTCCACTTTGGTCTGGTGATACATCTTCCATGTTTCAGATCCCTGACTGGTCCATTTCATGCAAATCAGGACTCCAAATCATCACATTTTGATTGGTCCAAAAAGCACTGTCCTGATTGGTCAGAATGGAGCTGCTCTGCTCTGATTTGTCAGTGGATATGCTAATAAGGATATAGCTGCATGACCCCAATTAGACGGTCAGAATGATGGCAGTCTAATTTTGTTGATTTTGGAAGGACTTTCGATTACTTTCTACTGCTTCTGAGTTGTGATAGTTGCCTCAAATTAACATTTTAGGCAGAGGTTACAAATTGGCAGTTGTAGGCTGAATCTGGTTTTCAGACTTGTTTTAGTTGGCCAGCACAGTGTCGATAAAACATATTTGAATTAGTCATCAACGTTTAAAGATTGGAAGATTGCATATAATTTATAATTCTTTTTTAAATTTTTGGTTTCTTTTAAAAAACTGGAAAATTAGGCAGCCCAGTCCTACATTCCAATCCAGCAACAATCAGCTGGAGCTGAGTATGGCCAACCCCTTTGGATGAGACATACAGCAGTCTCTCTTATCCATGAGAATACATTCCGAGACTCCTAGTGGATGCCCGAAGTGGTGGATAGTACTGAACTCTCTGTATACTATGTTTTTTCCCTTATACGTACATAGTTTTTCACTTAAAGGAAGCATTTTACAGCTTCTCTTTGGCAAATATGAATTGCCAGCATCACTACTCTTGCACTTTGAGGCCATTATTAAGTAAAATAAGGGTGACTTGAACACAAGCACTGCCATACTGCAACAGATAGTTGATCTGACAACTGAGATGGCTACTAAGTGACTAGCGAGTGAGAAACATATATAGTATGGAGATGCTGGACAAAGGGATGATTCATGTCCCAGATGGGATGGAATGAAAATAATTTGATCTTTCATCATGCTACTCAAAATGGTGTGCAATTTAAAACATGAATTCTTTGTTTCTGGAATTTTCCCGTTAATATTTTCAGACTGCAGTTGGCTGTGGGTAGCTGAAACCATGGAAAGCAAAACCGAGGATAAAGGGGAGGGGCTACTGTATTCTTTTCCAGTTCTCCAAAGTCCCCATCCAGTTTATTTTACTCATTTATGTTACCTGCTGGCTCTGTGGGCATTTGAATTTGCAACCCTTGATTTTTAAAAAAGTTTTATTATGGAAAATATCAAACATATACAAAAATGGGGAGAATTATAAGATGAACCCCCAAGCACACATCATTCAGTTTCAACAATTGTCATTCATAGCCAATCTTGTTACATCAATGTCCTCACCCATTCTCCAACACCACTATCCCCACCCCAACCCATGGATCATTTTGAAGCAAATCCAGACATCATATCATTTCATCAGTAATTATTTCAGTCGTTATCTCTAAAAGATACACCTCTTTTTTTTTAATAAACAGAACCATAGTATCATCACAGCCAAAGCATGACCAATTCTTTACTGTCATCAAATATCCATGTTTTAATTCTTCTCTATGTTATTCACCTTATCTGATTTCCTTTCTCTTTCTTTAAGGAGAAATGAGAAATGAGAAATGAGAAGGATTAATTTGGGAAAGGGGAATGGAAGTAGCAATATGAATAGCATACTCTATAAAATAATAGAAGGAACAATTCCTTGTGTCTGTATAATAACTTTATCCCTTTATACTTTTATGAATTTTGAGAAATATGCTGGTTCCACTTGGTCCCTACAATAACTTTATATACATGGGGGAGGTTTTTGCTCTCATGATTTTATGTAAAACAACATAGATACAGTGGGTTAAGTGGCCTGTTCAAATTTAAGAGATAGTAATAGAGCTGTGACAAGAACCCAGACCACCTGAGTCCTAATCAATTAGGTCTCTTTCCATTGTGCTACATATAAAGGGTGGCATGACAGGTTACAATGTGATGATAAGAGACGGTATGGAGTAATAGTAGTGACCATTTCCTGAGTGCTCTCTCTGTGGCTAGGGGTTGTGCTAGGTGCATAAATTATGTTACATTATTTATTCTTCTCATCGGTTCTCTTTTTTTCAATCTTATAAAGAAAAGTGCTGAAGACATAGAGGTTGGGAACTTTCCAAGAACAAACAGCTGGGAGGTGGCAGAGCTAAGACTGGAAGCCGGATCGCCATAACACTGGCATCCCAGTGCTTCACTACTGTACTAGACAGAGCAAGGGCTTTGGAGTCAGACAGATCTGAGATTTCTGAGATTGAATCCTAGCTTTTATGCACTTGGTGATCATGGGCAACAACTTCCTCATCTTTAAATGGGGATAATAGTACCAGACTCTTAGGGTTAATGTGAGTATCTAATAAGATCATCTATTTAAATTATTTAGCACATCACTTGGCACGGAGTAAAGACCAATAAATGAAAGCTACCCAAATTAGGGCAGTTTATAGTAGTACTATCTTCACCAATGTGTCCCAGCTAAAGGAAATTTTATTCCCTCTCTGACCAGCCCCTTAGACTAGTCCCATCTTATGTTATCCCAGCAATATGTGGTTCATGATCAGTGTTTCTATACATTTTGGATATGAAATAGAAAAAAAGTATCTTTTAGACTTTCAAATTAAAGCCCATTCTAATTCCAAAAATTTCAATTGTCAAAGGCATAATATGTTTGCTGTGGAAATTCCAAATCTAGCCTGCCACAAACTGAATGGCCTCTTGGCTTTTCATCCTAAGAGCAAACTTATCAGACACTTGAAAATGAGTGCCGGGTGATTTTGGGAAATCTTGTCTGGAGTTTAAGGGAAAGAAGTATATTTGAGAAAGTCTTTGGATGATGTGAAAAAATTTCAAATCTGATAGACCCTGGGAGGGGGTCATAATGGGAGTGTGATTTCAAGCTCTCCTGCCCCTTACCCCTCATTTCTGAGCACCTACAGATTCCCAAACATTTAAGGGATGGTAGAAGGACAAAAGTGGGAAAGTAGGACTAAACAAAGTGGTACAGAATGTACCAAACAGAAGCAGCTATTATCTAGAAAGATATCGCCTATGTTCTGGGAGCCTGAAAAGGCAGGAAGGGGTCAAGGCCAGGTCTGCTAACTTACTGGCCTTGGAGAAGAAGGTTAAGGGCAGAGAGCAAGAAGGTCAGTGTCAGAAGAATTCTTGTACAGCTTTCACTTAGCTAAAGTATTAGTTTCCTATAGCTGCTATTGTGACAGCCTGACCCTGCCTGGCCATTTCCTGCTCAAATGGCCACTTCCAAGGACTCTCCAGCTAACATCAGTTTTCTCATAGCTTGCCAACCAATCAATGTTATTCTTTGTATCTGTAGCTGTGTAGGAATGACAAGACTGTATAAAACTGCCCATTATGTTACAGTTGGGGATCAGCTTTTGGACAAGAATCCGCTGAGCTGTTTTATTGATGCTCAGAAACCGCTGAACATCAATAAACACGGCTTCTTGCTTATAGCCTTGGCGTCCCGTCTCTCCGTTCAAGAATCCCACATTTCTGGGGGCTCGTTCAGGATCTGGAGATGGTAGATTTTCACTCCCCTTGTCTTCAGGGTCTGGCCCTTGGGACACTGGGAGAAGTGGACTTCACCTGGCACGCCAGCAGACCTACTGTCTGTAGGGGAAGACAATTCTTCCAGCAGACCAGGGCAGTGGCTCTGAGAGCACAACGGAACCCGGAGAGGTGCAGGAACCAGCCCAGGAGCACCGCCCGACTGAATGGTAAGGACCCAGGTCCAAAGAACAGCCTGTCCGTTAGAGGACAAAAGGCGAGTCTGATCAACTCCCGAGGTCACCCAATTACTCTACTACATTTGTTAGAGGAAACCGTGACCTCTTGGGTACATGGAATGGAGGGTGGAGTATGTTTGGTGTGGGTTTGCGTGTGACTGAGACGTGGCCTGACTACGAAGTGAGAGCTGAGCTCTTATCTGCGGGTCCATGGTGAACCCCATACAGCTTAGAGTGGTATCTCTGGATCTCTGTGAGGAGTCTACTCCAGTAACCCAAGTTGGGGGTTTATACCAACCTAGCAATTGCTAAGAGGCACCTGAAAGATCCCCGTGAGGGGAGCGGCTGGAGACAGGCGAAGGGAATCTCTGAGTGCATGTGAGTCACCAACCACGGGTGGAAGGATGGGTGGACAACAGAGTGAACAGACACATTTAGGTTGTATGCTTAAGAATTTCAAAAAGGGTTATTCAGGAGATTATGAAGTTAAGCTCACCCCACAGAAACTCCGTACCTTTTGTGAGATCAACTGGCCCTCTTTTGGTGTTGAGCGGCCAGCAGAGGAGGCTCTTAATAAGGAAGTCATTGCAAAGGTCTCTCAAATCATTACTGGTCAACTTGGCCACCCAAACCAATTCCCTTATATCGATTCTTGGGAGGCAATAGTTTGCACCCAACCCCCTTGGTTGAGAGTCTGCCTAGAGGAGAACTGTAGGATCCTCTTAGTCTGAGACTTAGCACCATCCCAAGGTCAGTTGAAAGAAAAGAAGCCTGTGTTTTCAGCATATCCAAAAGATGCAGAAGGGGCCCCACCATATTACGCACCCATTTATCCACCCCTTCTGAAGGCCTTCAAACAGCCAACTTCTCCTTCCAAGCCAGCCCTCCCGGACCCTTTGACTTCTCTTGAGACTCCATCTATGCCAGCCTTCATTGACTCACCACTACCTCCTGACCTGACCTCCTACAGACCCACTGGAGCCCGGCCCAAGGTGTCTCTAGTCAGGGGGGAAGCACTTCAGTTGCCCTTGCAGGAAACCTGAGGCCCCATCTATTACGATCAAGACGGTCAGATTCAAGGAGGCCAGCGTACCTTCATCTATCAACCCTTCACCACTACAGATCTTCTAAACTGGAAGAATCATACCCCCTCCTTCACTGGGAAGCCTCAGGCCATGATTGACCTCCTCCAATTGATCATCCAGACTCACAAACCCACTTGGGCCAATTGTCAACAATTCCTCCTGACCCTCTTCAACACTGAAGAGTGCCGGCGTATCACCCAGGCCGCCTTGAAATGGCTAGAGAAACATGCTCCAGAAGGCACCTTGAATGTGCAAGCCTACACCTAGAATCAGTTTCCTGAGGGGAACCCCAGGGAACTCAAATGACAACAGGGGACTTTAGATGCTAGAACAATACCAGGAGGCTCTCCTAGGTGGTCTGAAAGAAGGCAGGAAGAAGGCCATGAATATGAGCAAGACTTCAGAGGTCCTCCAAGGACCAGAAGAGAGACATGAGGCTTTGTGAAGCATTCCATCTTTACACCCCCTGTGACCCAGAAGTAGCTGAAAACCAGAGAATGGTCAATGTGGCTTTTGTCGGGCAAGCCCAAGGAGACATTCAGCACAAACTGTAAAAACTGAAAGGCTTTGCTGGCATGAATGTCAGCCAACTCCTTGAAGTCGCGACCAAGATCTTCGTCAATTGTGACCAAGAGGCCCACCAAGAAGCTAACTGAAAGATAAAGAAGAAAATCAATTTGCTGCTGCACTGGTAGAACGGTCCAGGCTCCCTAGAAGAAGTGTCCCATGAGGTCTGTGACAAATCCGGCGGTAAAGTCAACTGGGGGGATCCCCCGCCATGAAAACGAGAATGAGGAAAGACCAATGTGCATACAGCTGCCAGCGAGGCCACTGGAAAAATGAGTGTCCCCAATGACTGGGGGGACCCTCATTGGCTCCTGGCCCTGAAGACACGGCCAAGTAGTGCAAGGGTGCTATCAGCCAACTCATCCAATCACCAGGTTTTCCTAGGGGCAACTTTGTTGGCCTTACTGCTCTGGAAGAGTTCAAAGATTACTAGGTCAGACTGGGCTCCATTCTGCTAGGCCCCCAGGAGCCTATGGTCCAAATGATAGTTGAGGGCCGACCTACTGACTTTATGGTTAACATCGAAGCTGAACCCTCAGTTGTAACTCGGTTTGTGGGCCCCCGTTCTCAAAGACAAGCTACCATTATGGGAGCAACTGGGGGACAAGTCCGTCGCCCCTTCCTGCAGCCCTGCCGGTGCAATCTAGGAGGACAAGAAGTTGTCCATGAATTCCTATATCTGCCCAACCGCCCCATGACACTGATGGGACCAGACCTTTTAGGAAAACTACAGGCTCAGATTACCTTTGACACACATGATCAAGCAGCTCTAACCTTGGAGAGGCCAGAAGCAAGGATCATGTCGCTCATAGTTCCCCAAGGAGAAGAGTGGCACCTTTATAGTCTCATAGAAGGGTCCCAATAGGGACCCAAGCTCCCCTTCAAGATGCCTGGAGTGTGGCAGGAGACAACCCTCTAGGACTGGCCCAACACATTCCTCCAGTGGTGGTAGAGTTAAAACCAGGAACTTAGCCAGCCCACCGAAAACAGTATTTCGTCTCCCATAAGGCTCAAGTAGGGATCCAAAACATTTAGAGAGACCTCTGAAGTATAAAATTCTCTGTCCCTGTCAATCATCCTGGAATACGCCTCTCCTGCCAGGGACCTATGAATACCAGCCAGTCCAAGATTTACGAGTTATCACCCAGACAACTGTCACTCTACACACTGTTATCCCCAACCCATACACCCTCTTAGGCCTCATCTCCACTGAGGCAGCCTATTTCACCTGTCTGGACCTCAAGGATGCCTTCTTCTGCATTCACCTGGCTCCTCGAAGTCAACCAATCTTTGCCTTGCAAATGGGAAAGCCCTGAAAGTGGAGACAAAGGCCAGTTGACATGGACACAATTACCTCAGGGGTTCAAAAACTCCCTGACCATCTTTGGGACAGCTCTAGCCTCAAATTAAAAGGCCTTCCCAGCAAACCGACACAGCTGTACGTTACTCCAGTATGTAGATGATCTCCTCTTAACAGGAAAGACCTACGAGGAATGCATAGAAGGAATGCATCTACTCCTCAACCTCCTCTGGGAAGTAAGTTATAAGGTCTCAGAAAGGAAACAAACAGTCTGCTCAATTCCTGTCCCTACCACCAAATGACAAGTCCACAAATTCCTTGGAGCAGCTGGCTTCTGCAGAATCTAGATACCTAATTTCTCCATCCCGGCCAAACCCTTCTACGAAGCCACAAACAGGGGAGAATGGGAACCCCTGCTCTGGGAATATACACAACAGAAGGCCTTTGAAGAAATCAAATGGACACTTACTATTGCCCCCAGACTAGGACTCCCAGACTTAGCCAAATATTTCTGTACGTACACGAGCGCATGGGTATCACAGTAGGGGTCTTAACCCAACTGCTAGGATCTTGGCACTGTCCTATGGCTTATCTCTCCAAAAAGCTTGACTCTGTTGCCCAGGGCTGGCTACCCTGCTTGTGAGCAGTCGCAGCCATGGCCCTCCTCGTATCAGAGGCCAACAAATCGATTATGGGGCAAGACCCGACAGTTAGAGTGCCACATTCAGTAATAACATTATTGGAGTACAAGGGACAATGTTGGCTAACTAATACCCAGATGGTCAGATACCAAGGAATGCTGTGCGAGAATCCACGCATCCACCTAGAGGTAGGATGAACCTTGAACCCAGCCACCATGCTACACATTGGGCCCACCTAGCCAGACCACGATTGCATTGAAGTCATAAATGAAGTGTTTTCCAGCTGACTCGACTTGACAGACCAGCCTCTCAAGGCCCCTGATGTAGAATATTACGCTGATGGTAGCAACTTTCTGAGGGGAGGAGAACGCCTTGCAGGATATGCTGTGGTGACCCTACATTTCACCATTGAGGCAAAATCTCTGCCTAGGGGAACCTAAGCACAAAAGGCAGAGCTCATCACTTGACTTGTGCCCTTCAGCTGGCAGCAGGAGTGTGTGCTAACATATACATTGAGTCTAAGTATGCTTTCACCACCCTCCATGTGCATGGAGCCCTATACAAAGAGAAGGATCTAATGAATTCAGGGCAAAAAGACATAAAATATGGAAAGGAAATTCTAGAACTCTTAAATGCCGTGTGGTCTCCAAAGAACGCAGCAGTCATGCACTGCAGAGGACATCAAAAAGGGGACACCATAACAGCCTGGGGCAACTGCAGGGCAGACCATGTTGCCAAATTGGCAGCAGCCAAGGAGATGGCCAGCCCTACAGCTCTAACTGCTTCCTTGTTTCCCTGTCCCTTAGCTGAATGGGACCCCAAGTGCTCACATCAAGAAGAAGCCTGATTCAAGACTGAAGAGAGGTGCTTCCTCCCTGGTGGATGGTGGAAGTTCAAAGATCGGCAAGCAGTCCCTGGGACCCTAGCCCCAGCTTTTATCAAGCAGTTTCACCAAAGGACTCACCTTGGTCACACTGCCTTAGAAACCACTCTGGGCTGGTACTTCTGTGTCTCCCAGCTCTCTAGCATCTCTCAAGCCATGTACGAATGGTACAAATTCTGTGCCCACAACCCCAGGCAATAGCCGTGTGCCCCACCAGGGATCCAAAGTGTCAGTGGCACCCCGTTTGAGGAACTTGAAGTAGACTTCACTGAAATGCCTCAATCACGGGACCTCAAGTATCTCTTGATCTTTGTATGCACCTATTCCGGTTGGGTAAAGGCTTACCCAACCCGGACTGAGAAGGTCCAAGAAATAGCCAGACTGCTCCTCCAAGAAATTGTTCCACGATTTGGCCTACCAATTACCATTGGCTCAGATAACGGGCCAGCCTTTGTAGCAGAAATAGTGCAGCTACTAGGCAAAAATTTAAATATTAAATGGAAATTGCATACCACCTATCGACCACAGAGTTCAGGACAGGTGGAACGCATGAAAAGAATCCTTAAGACTCAGTTGGGAAAATTATGTCAGGAGACACATCTACATTAGGATGAAGTCCTCCCCATGGCACTATTAAGAATCAGGTCGGCCCCAACCAAGAAGACTTGGTTCCCCCCGTTATGAGATCCTGTGTGGATGGCCACCACCACTCATTAAAGGACTACTAGGCGACCTCAATGAAATAGGTGAATTGACTCTGAGACAACAGCTTCAGGCCCTAAGGACCACCTTCCAGGCTCTCAACTAATGGATTAGACAAAAGTTCCCTGTCAGTTAACCACTGAAGTTCATTCCTGTAAGCCGGGAGACTCTGTCTGGGTAAAAGAGTGGAACATTCATCCCCTAAAACCCTTGTGAAGGGGCCCCTTTATTGTCATTTTGTCTACCCCCACTGCAGTTAAGGTTGCTGAAATAACATCCTAAATACATCACAGAAGACTTAAACCCGCAGCTGCAGAGTGGGAATGTGTTACAGACTATTCTGAGCACCTCAAAGCAACTCTCTGGAAGAAAACACCAACTGCACCGATAGACCAAGGGTAGGATGTCGGCCTCGCTTTGGTCATACAGGAAGCTGACCAATCTATGCATGGCAGAAGCCTGAGGATGACGTCTCATCAGAATAGCATGGTCCCTAAACCCTTCCATGTCATCCCAGCTATTGTCATATTCTGGGAAAACCTCAATTCCACCAGCCCTGAAAGCTGGAAAGTGCCCTATGGGCTCTTCTGGATTTGTGGAAAGTAGGCTTATACTCAACTCCCAACAAACTAGAAGGGAAGTTGCGCTATTGGGAGCTTTCATCCTGGCTTCTTCCTTCTACTTGACCAAGGAGAAAATGAGCTAGGTGTTCCCCTATATCAAGATTTAAAGGACAAAACTAAGAGATCACTTGAAATAGAGGGACAACAAACATGGGGGGAAGATAAGTGAACACTCCACCGTATTGTCCAATACTATGGCCCTGCAACTTGGCCCAAGATGGGATCTGGGTTTATTGGACCTTTATATACATGCTTAACTGGATCATTAGATTACAAGCAGTTCTTGAGATCATAACCAATGAGACTGCAACTGCCTTAGAGCTTCTAGCCAGGCAACAATCCCAGATGCGGTCAGCTATCTACCAAAATTGCCTAGCCTTAGATAACTTATCAGCAGAAGAAGGAGGAATGTGCAGAAAGTTTAACCAGACTGATTGTTGCCCCAAAATAGATGACAATGAAAAAGCCGTGACTGCCATAGCTACTGGTATTAGGAAAATATCTCATGTGCCCATCCAAAGTTGGAAAGGATTGGGCCCCAGTAACCTCTCTGGAGGCTGGTTCTCCACTTTCAGTGGCTTTAAGAATTTAGTTGGGATAGTACTCTTCTTCGGGACCTGCTTCCTCCTCCTGTGCCTAGTGCCTCTTGCTATCTGGTCAACTACCTCCCTCATAGAGGCTGCAGTAGAAATAAAAAAACTGCAGCAAAAGTCCTCGTGCTATGGAAGTACCAGTTCCTGAATCAAGAATTAGACGAAAGAAATGAGGCTCTCTCACCCAGTCCTGGATCCGAGCATCAAAGGGGGGGGACGTGGCAGCCTGACCCTGCCTGACCATTTCCTGCTCAAACGAGTTAGTTCCTGACTGCCCACCCTCCCTCCAAGGACTCTCCGGCTAACATCAGTTTTCTCACAGCTTGCCAACCAATCAATGCTCTTCCTTATATCTGTAGCTGTGTAGGAATGAAGACTGTATAAAACTGCCCGTTATGTTACAATTGGGGCTCACCCTTTGGATAAGAAGCTGCTGAGCCGGTGCTGGCATCAATAAACGCTGCTTTCTACTTATAGCCTCGGTGTCCCATCTCTCTGTTCGAGAATACCACAACACTAAAATGTATTATTACAAACTTAGTGGCTTAGAACCCAAATATATTATCTAACAGCTCTGTAGGTTAGAAGTCCAACATGGGTCTCATTGGGCTAAAATCAAGGTGTCAGCAGAGCTGCATTCCTTTCTGGAGGCTCTGGGGACTAAACTGTTTCCTTGACTTTTTTAGCTTACATTCTTTAACTCATAGCCCCCTTCCTCCATCTTCAAAGCCAGCAATGGCCATTCAGAGTCCTTTTCATATCTCATCACTCTGACCTACTCTTCTGCCTCCTTCTTTTGCTTTTAAGAATACTTGTGCTTACATTGGGCCCACCACAATAATCCAGATAATCTCCCTATTTTAAAGTCAGCTGATTAATAACCTCTATTCTATCTCTGACTTTAATTCTCCTTTGCCATGTAACGGAGCATATTCACAAATTCCGGGGAATATGGCATGGACATGCCTGGGAGCTGTTACCATTATCATTATTTTACTCTGCTTACCACAGCTGCTAAATGTTACAAAGAGAATTGGCCCCTGTTACTAAAGAGAGAATAGATTAGGGACAGTGGTGGGACTTCAGCAATACTGACTGAATATTTAAGATTCGATGTTATTTGTAAAATAGCTCCCTATAGACCAGCTCTTGAATATTTGTAAATATGACAAATCATGCTCCCGATAACTTTTCTAAATTTAACACAATTTCAATTAAAAGAGAACATTAACAAGGAGACAATATAATAGTCTGAAGAGTAATAAGATTCATCTCACCACACATTAGAACAAGCTACAAAGCAGAGAGAACAAGAGAGAGAAGTTGGAAATAGCTTTCAGCACATATAACATTAACAGATGTCAAATATGCACCATAAAATGATGAGCAAAATATTTTATATTAAGTAAGCACTTTGGGACAACTGGGTAAAGATATGGACAAAATTAACTTAGAACTACATGTCTCCTACTTAGGGCATGATTGATTTCAGCTGGGATTTTAACTGAGTTAAAATCAGGTAAAATCAAATCTAAAAAAATGGAGTGGACAACTGTTCTTAAATTGAATTATTTAATAAAGTATAATCCCAACTGTGGGGAAGAGGACAGACAATTTGCAGAACAAAATACTCATAGAATAAATCAATATTTGAAAAATATGTAAACCTTATGAAACAAGAAAATACAAATACAACAAAGTGCCATTTTATACCTATTTAATCAACAAAAAATTATAAAACCCAATATTCCTGAGGCTGTGAGGAAATACATATGTTAGAAGTGGTGATCATAATAACAACAGTTGTCAATATTTATTGTGCCCACCTTCCTCATAACATTCCTGTGCAGGGGGACTCTTGTTTCTCTCATTCTATAATTGAGGCAAAAGTGACTCAGAGAGATGCAGTAACTAGTTCACCCTCACATAGATAATATAGGCAAGACCAGCCTAATAAAGTTTTGTTAAAGTCCAAACCCTGTGTTCTTAATCAAAATTCTACACTGCCTTCCACAGCAATATGTAACTAGAGCAATGAAAAAATTTTTACTCTTTGAGTAATGTATTCCAGGCCTAGAAATTTAGCTCAATAAAATAATTTCAAAGGAAAAAAAAAATCTATATCTACATAGCCATCCATCTACACAAAAATGTTTAACAAATAGCTATTGATTGCTCATTATCTACCAGGAAAAATACATAAGTAAATTACAATATATGGATGCAAACATTAAAATGATAAATGTGAAGAATATGATCAAATGTGGGAAAATATTGTTAAATGCAAAAAAAAGATTGACCACACTACTGGATATTCTCTATGTAGAGACAATTGGTCACAGAGTGAAATTCAAGAGGTAAATTTAGTCAGAAAAGTTATGCGATTTGGGATGGAAACTGGGGGAAATATTCACTAAAAAAGTTTTCAGTGGGGAAGACTACCTCTTACTTTCATGTAACCAGGCTGTACATTTTCGTACCGATTCCTTTTAAAAACCAACTTTGCAAAAGTGTTGGTCTAATGCACCCCAAGGTTGGTGGGAAAGCGCTTTAGCTCCAGAGAGAACAACCCCGACTCCCGCCCCCTCCTGCCTTCGGAATGGCCTGACGCTCCTCTTACCTGATTTCCTGGGAGCAGCCTGTGCTTCTCTATTGGAAAGTGAGCGGAGGCCAACACTCACAGGCAGACAGGCGCTGGCGACCAGTGGAGTCACGCTTGCAGAGGGCGGCTCCTGAGCACGCTCAGCACAGCCCAGGGGAAGGAATAATTTTCATTTACCTAGTGGCTACACTGATCCCTTTTTCCCTGAAGTTAAATCTTTGTGCGTCATGGGCTTACAAAGGAATTCGGCATCCAGTCACTACCCCTCTTTACAACTTGAGACCTTCTAGCGGCCATGTTTGGCACCTTGTGCACAGAGGCAGGGTTGTGGGGGTGGGACTAGGGGAGGGGGTATTGGGAGTGGAGTGGGGGTTGGGGATCTTTTTATAGTCTGTGTCCATTTGGCCCTTTTCCACTCATGCTGCTAAAGATTTTAATCATCAATCTGTTTTTAAAAGGATTTTTTACAATTAATTTTCTCCCTGAATACTTATTAGTCTATATAGATTGAGTCCCGACACCCTACTGGGGCACCGGCTTTGTCGGTGTAACACCTGCCTCACCAGGCTTTCTTCTCTGATGTTGATTTGTTCTTGCTTTTTATAGGAAAGAATTTGACGATTTTAAGCCAGTAGATTTATGAAATATTTTCCGAACTCCTGGGTTAGCCAATTGGAATTTCACATTGGAAAAATTCTGACATAAATGGACAATTGTTTCTCAATTGTCTCTCATTGGAAGGAACTGGACAGCTGGTGGGTTTTTCTAATGTCCAAAAAAAGTACAGAATGAAATGAAATGACGTGACCATGCCATGATATTTTCAAACTAAAGACTTCATGTGCATGTGTATGTGCACGCATGCACATGTGTGCAAAAGACAAATAGATAATGAGCACCAATAAAGCAAAGCACAATGCCTGACTTGGATGGAGCATTTGAGTGTTGCATGCCAGGCCCCTAAGGGAAGAGGCGCTATATTTAGGTTCTTGATCCATTTATGGGTAACTTTGTTGTGGCAACAAAAAATTCTCTGCCATTAATCTAATGCCAACAGGAGCCCCCGATCTAGGATGCAGGAAAAGAGAGACTTTACTCAGATGAATAGTTTACAAAATGGGAAAACACATCCTCTGGGAAAAACAGGAGAGCACTATCCACCCTTTTTCCTCCTCCCCTCTACTCTTCACCCCAAGAGCAGACCCACTTATATAAATTGTCTGTCCTGGCCCTTGATTAGTCCATTTTATGCAAATGAGGAACTCAAATTTGCACAGTTCGATTGGACAAAATACCACCATCTTGACTGGGCATTATAGAGCTGCTCTGATTGGTTGATAAAGATGCAAATGAGGATGTAGTTGCATAGCTTTGAGTGGATGCGGCAGGTCTCAGCTCCCCCACCTGTTTCTCGAGATATGATTCCAGAAACTCCTTTATAAGGGTTGACAGCATGCAGGAGGCTGGTAGCTCCTTCTGTGGCTTTTCATTGAAATACAGCAGTGCAGAAGAGGCCTCTGCCAGCAATAGCTGCTGGACTCTGATTATGAATTTGAGTCCTTCTTGGCAGGTATATTCCTTCTTCGGGTCAACAGGTGTAAAGTAAGGATCTACCTTCATTTTTTTGCATATGGGTATATAGTTTTTCTGGCACCATTTGTTGAAGAGACTGTCTTTTCCCCATTGAATGGTTTTGGTATCCTTATTGAAAATCATTTGATTATATATACAATCGATGAACTACTTTTACAACTATTGTCAGATAAATTACACCAATAAACTGAAAAACAAACAAACAATAAAATAAGCACACTTTGAAAACATCAGATTCAAGGGAGGAGAGAGTTGGCTGCATTCATGCCCTGATCTTGCCTTACTTTTTACAGTATGACACTTGCAGATATCAATGATATTGTATGTTCATAGACTGCTTAGCATTCACCTAGAGAAAGGGAGAACACTTTCTCTTTTAAAAAGAACAACTTAAAGCAGACCAAAGAGAATCCATTTAAATGGTTCAGATAGAAGAATACATTTAAAAAAAAATTCCAGGTTGATAACTAGTGATTTTATCTGCTTAATTTTTATCCAGAAATATTGCATTATGATATATTAAAGTAAATTCTTAATATATTAGATTGCCCAAGAAATGGGGTCATTCTTCTTAATAGAACCTTCTGATGAATTGAAATTTAACAAAAAAAACTCACATGTTTTGTGCATTTTCATTTTTTCTGTTAAAAAAAATTGTGAAAACATTTATTAGTCCACTTTACTCTCAAATTTAAAGAGTCCAGCAAACTGAATTCAATGTTTGATTCAATGATTATGTATACATCAAAGTGACAAGGACTTTGGTTTGAATTCTATCATAGCCACTTATCAGCTATGTCATTTGGGGCAGATTATTTAACCTCTTTGTGTCTTAGCTTCCTTATCTGCAAAATAAGATAATTTTAATTCATGCATATTGACCAGCACAATATTTGGACATCATAAGTCCTCAGAAAATGTTAGCTGTTACCATTATCATTATTTATTATTGTTCGATGTAAAACAATATCCTTGATGCAATGGGGGAACAAAAAGATAAGAGACCCAGTCAGAAACTTCAGGTACTTACTGTGCAGGATATAAGAGATGCATCTACAAAATGGTTAAATTTAAGTGAGATGTCATAAGTTATGAAGGCTCTTGTCAAATGAGTGATCCGTACCTCAGGCCTATAGGGACTCAGTAAGGGGAAGAAACATCTGGGTAGGCGGAATTGAGAAAGGGAGGTGTGGTCAAAGGAGGAGGAAAAGGCAAAAAAGGAACAGGCAAGCCCTGAAAGATTCAGCTAGATGAAGAAGGGGCACAGGAACAGCACATGCAAAGGTGTAGGGTCAGGAATGAGCATGGCACGTTCTGGGGATCTGCTGTGAGTTTATAATGTCTGTGTCATCATTCCGGGGATCAGATTTCCTTGTTAGGAGAGTCACTGGAAAAGATTCAGGCAATTAAACTGAATGTGTGCTGACCCATGGGACTTCATCTAAATGCTTATACAAAGCACAACATGATGAAAACAACAGGAAAAATTAAAAGAAAATAAAAAGACTTTAAAAAGGAAATGAGAGAAAAAAGACTTTCCTGGAAATTCTTTTTTTCCTCCAATAAATACATAATCCTGGTAAAAGGATTGCAAATGTGACTTTACTTAATCGAGATATTAGTGTACAATATTATAAGGCTTATTGGTTGTGTGGGAGAAAAAGCTACACTTGTGCAGAGGTTCCTGAAATGTTGTGTAGGGCTATTAATAGAGTTATTAAAAAATATCATTTGACTCCCCCACCCCACCCCATCTACCAAGGTGCCCAGCTTGCGGCACTTTTGCTGCATCTCCAGCTAAGACCTCACCAAAATGCCATCTCAAATGGAACACATCATGGAAACCATGATGTTCACATTTCACAAATGTGCTGGGAATAAAGGTTACTTAACAAAGGAGGACCTGAGAGTACTCAAGGAAAAGGAGTTCCCTGGAATTTTAGAAAATCAAAAAGATCCTCAGTACATGGAAAAAATAGTGAAGTACTTGAACCAGTGCCGAGATGGCAAAGTGGGCTCCCAGAGTTTCTTTTCGCTAATTCCTGGACTCACTGTAGCATGCAATGACTATTTTGTAGTACACATGAAGCATAAGGGAAAGAAATAGGCAGCACTGAGCAATTACTCCCACACTGATAAGAATTCTCCCAATGAGTCACTTAAGGAATCACTGTCCCACACCTTCCCCCTATATAAGGATTTCATGAGCAGATTGGGACCCCTAGAAAATGTACAAATAAAATCCCATCCCCATTTGAGAAGAGGAACAAAAAAAGCCAATTAAAGCCAGATAAGTTTCTTTTTATTTTTTTAAATAAATTTGTTTATTTAAATTAGTTTCAAGTATACAGTACATTGGTTAGACATCTATAATGTTCATAAAACAATCCCTCCAATTGCTCACTCTCTCCCCTGGCCCTCTACTTAACCATCATATTAATGCTAACTGCATTCCCTCTGTCATGCTCCTTATACCCAACTATCGACTACTAATTTGTACTTCATTAACCCTTCATCTAATTCTCCCAGCCTCCCAACATCCCTCCCCTCTGTCCGTAACCAAATTGTCCACTATTTTTGTGAGTATCTTTTCGATTAGTTTGTTCTTTTTGTTCCTTAGATACCGCATATAAGTGAAATCATATGGCATTTATTTTTCTGTCTGACTTATTTCACTCAGCATAATAACCTCTAGGTCCATCCGTGTCATTGCAAATGGCAGGATTTCATTTTTGTAATGGTTGAGTAATATTCCATTGTATATATGAACCATAATTTCTTTATCCAATCATCTGTTGATGG
>NW_006433381.1:624125-625681 GCF_000325575.1 Pteropus alecto | reverse complement strand
TTTTGTTGATGTTTTCCTTTTCTGTACAAACTTTTTAGTTTAATGTAGTCCCATTTGTTTATTTGTCTTTTGTTTCCCTCACCTGAGGAGATATATTTAAAAAGAAATTCCTGTTAGTAATATCAGAGAGTTTACTGCCTATGTTTTCTTCTAAAAGTTTTATGGTTTTGGGTCTTACATTTAAATCTTTAATCCATTTTGAGTCTATTCTTGTATATGATGTAAGAAGATGGTCCAGCTCCTTTTTTTGTTTTTTGTTTTGTATGTATCTGTGCAATTTTCCCAACACCATTTATTGAAGAGACTGTCTTTACCCCATTGTATATTCTTACCTCCTTTGTCACATATTATGTGAACATATAGGCATGGATTTATTTCTGGACTCTCTCTTCTGTTCCATTGATCAATGTATCTGTTTTTATGCCAGTATCATGTTGTTTTGATTACTGTAGCTTTATAGTATAGTTTGATATCAGGTAGTGTGATACCTCCAACTTTGTTCTTCCTTCTCAAGATTGCCATGGCTATTCAGGTTTTTTATGGCTTCATACAAATTTTAGGATTATTTGTTCTAGCTCTCTGAAAAATACCATTAGTATTTTGATAGGGATTGCATTTAATCTATAGATTGTTTTGGGTAGTATGGCCATTTTAATAATGTTGATTCTTCCTACCTATGAGCAGGGTATATGCTTCTATTTATTTGTATCTTCTTCAATTTCTTTTTTCAATGGTATAATTTTCTGACAACAGATCTTTGACCTTCTTGGTTAATTTGATTCCCAGGTATTTTATAGTTTTCAACACAGTTGCAGATGGGATTGTTTTCTTAATTTCTCTTTCTGAAAGTTCATCATTGGTGTATAAAAATGCCACTGACTTCTGAATATTTATTTTGTAACCTGCTACTTTACTGAATTCATTGATCAGTTCTAACAGTTTTTTGGTGGAATCATTAGGGTTCTCTATACATAGTATCATGTCATCGGCAAATAACGAGAGTTTTACTTCTTTCTTTCCAATTCAGATGCCTTTTATTTCTCTTTCTTGTCTTATTGCTGTGGCTAAGACTTCCAATACAATGTTGAAGAGGAGTGGTGAAAGTGGACATTTTTGTTTTGTTCCTGATCTTAAAGAAAATGCTTTTAGCCTTTCCCCATTGAGTATGATGTTAGCTGTAGGTTTGTCGTATATGGCCTTTATTATGTTGAGGTATGTTCCCTCTATTCCCACTTTGCTAAAATGGATGCTAGATTCCGTCAAATGCTTTTTCTGCATCTATTGATATGATCATATGGTTTTTATCTTTTGATTTGTTAATGTGCTGTATCACATTAATTGATTTGCAGATATTGAACCAACTTTGCATCCGAGGAAAAAAATCCAACCTGATCATGGTGTATGATATTTTTAATGTATTGCTGAATTAGGTTTGCTATTACTTTATTGAGGATTTTTGCATCAATGTTCATAAGAGATATTGACCTATAGTTTTCTTTTTCTTTTCTTTTCTTTTCTTTTTTTTTTTTTTTTTTTTTTTATTTTTTTTGCTTGTT
>NW_006433381.1:611773-622696 GCF_000325575.1 Pteropus alecto | reverse complement strand
TTCTTTAAGCTTTTTTTTCTGTCCAGGAAGCTCTTTATCTCACCTTCCATTTTAATCAAAAGCCTTGCTGGGTAGAGTATCCATGGTTATAGATTCTTGTTTTTCATAACTTTGAATATTTCTTGACATTCCCTTCTGGCCTGCAAAGTTTCCATTGAAAAGTCAGCAGACATTCTTATGGGGGGGTACCCTTGTAATTAACCAGCTTCCTTTCTCTTGCTGTTTTTAAGATTCTCTCTTTGTCTTTGACCATTGGCATTTTAATTATGTTGTGTCTTGGTGTAGGTCTGTTTGAATTCCATTGTTTGGAACTCTTTGTGCTTCCTGAGCTTGTATGCCTAATTCCTTTGCCAGGTTAGAGAAGTTCTCTGTCATTATTTTTTCAGATAGATTCTCAATCCCTTGCTCTCTCTCTTCCTCTTCAGGTACTCTTATGATTTGGATATTTTTATGCTTCATGTTGTCCTAGAGGTCTCTTAAACTATTCTCATTTTTTAAAAATTCTTTCTTGTTGTTGTTCTGATTAGGTGTATTCAGCTACCTTGTCTTCCAATTCACTGATTCAGTCTTCTGGTTCATCCAATCTACTGTTGAATCCTTCTAATGTATTCTTCATTTCCATTTTCATGTTCCTCATTTCTACCTGATTCTTTTTTTATGGGTTCTATGTCCTTTTTTTTTATGCTCTCATTGTGTTCATCCATTCTCTCCATAAGTTCGTTGAGCATCCTTATAACCATTATTTTGAACTCTGACTCTGGGAGGTTGCTTACCTCCATTTCTATTAACTTATTTTCTGGAGTTTTCTCTTGTTATTTCATTTGTGGCATGTTTCTTTGTTTTCTCATTTTATTAGCCTCTCTGCATTCTTTTCTATGTGTCAGGAATATTTGTTTTTTTCTCTCAGCCTTGCCTAGATGGTCTAATGTAGAAGGTATCCTGGGTGGCCCAGTAACATACTCTCCCTGATCCCTTGTGCTGGGAGCTCTGGATGTGACCTTTGTGTGGGTTGTTAGTAGATCAGTGTGTGAGATTAACATTCAGGCTGACTAATTGTGGGAAATGGCTGCACCCTCAGGGTAAGAGTTGTTGTGTGGGGGCTGACCCCACTGAGTGGGATTTGCCCTCGCAGGCTTGTATACTTGTTACAACCACTTTTTGTGTGTATCACTACTGCAGCTAGTCAGGAATTGCTCCGTTGTTGTCTGGTGTCAGCTTCCAGATGTGTTGGTTTTATGGCCCCTTGGGAGGGGCTCCCTGTAGGCTAATCTATAGGTAAATGAAAGAGACAATGCTGTACACAGCTCTTGGTTATCCCCAGTCCCTGACCTATGGCAGTTTAGCAGAGGGACCAGTGCTCCTCGAGGCCTGGTTCTGCCTATCAATTGCCCGTAAGTCTCTGAAACTGGATGAGCCTCTGGGTGATATGTGTGTTGAGTGGTGCAGGGACACTGGGAGTCTCCTGGGTCTATTGAGTAAATTTTTTCCTGCCACTGCAGTGTCAGTTTATATGCCACACTGTCTGTGGCTCACTGTACAAGTTTCCACTTGTAGCAAGGTCAACTGCTGCCCACCCTGGGCCTAAATGCGCTACTCCAGAGCAGGGACAGCTGCCTATCAATGTGCAGTGGGCACTTTGTGTACTGGATGGGGCAGGAGCTCAGAAAGTTAAGGGCCATCAAGCCAATATAGACCCCTGGAATCCCCTTAAGAGATATTGCAGCTCATAGAGGCAACAGGGGTCTATTCACAACTGTTTTCTTTGAAATGTGCTCACTGCGCTAGCCAAGATTTGTTGCCTGCACTAACTGCTCAACTCCAGAGCCAAGCAGTGAACAAGAGGCTGCTTGTCAATGGGCTGCAGGCACTTTGTGGCTTAGGAGAAGTGGGATCCCAAGGCGACAAGGTCTGTTCAGCCAGTACAGCCTATGTTTTGCTGCAACTTCTGTGCCTGCGCGTTCCTGCTCTAGACCCAGATCACAGTGAGACCAGCTGCCATCAGGGGTGTTCCCACGGACCCCTGTCCTTCCTGGACACAATATTGCAACTCTTGCAGGCAGCGAAGTTCTGCCTGTCGTTGATTTCCATGTAGTGCCCACCCTGTGCCAGCAAAAGTTTGCTGCCTGCGTGGATTAGGTGATCAGGGGAGGGGAAGGGCAGGACTGTGTTAGTTCACTGTCAATGGGCCACCTAGGGCAATTTGTGGGTAGGGTGGGGCGGGGTCTCAGAGAGACATTAGGAATCAGATCAATACAGCCTCCGTCTTGCTGCAAATTTAGTAACTGTTGTGAGTTCCCGCTGATGAGTGGCCCACAGATCCCCAATATCCACCCAAGTTCATGTTGGCAGCATCAATCTGCCTAACCCTACTGTCAAAATGAGTTTCACAGCACTGTTCTCCTGCTGGGAATGGAAATGTAGCTTACAGGGCTGGCAGCTATTGCTGGGATTGGAAAGGTGGCTCACAAGGATGGCCTCCCTACTGTGAATACTTGGCCCTGAATCACTCGGAGCTGAGCTTGGTAGCCATCCAACAACACCTGCCCCAGCAGTCTGCGGGTTGGGTGGGGTGGGGTCTCAGAGAGACAATGGCAGTCCGATCAATACAGACTCAGTCTTGCTGTAAATTTGGTAACTGTTGTGAGTTCCCGCAGATGACCCAAGTCACAGTAAGACCACCTGCTGTCTGGGACTGGCTCACAGGTCCCCGATATCTGCCCAAGTTTGTGTTGACAGCAACGATCTGCCTGACCCTATCTCTGAAATGGGGCTCACAGTACTGGCCACTGTCGCTGGGATTAGAAATGCCGCTCACAACAATGGCCACCTTGCTGTAAATACTTGGCTCTAAATCACTCGGATCAGGTCTTGGCAGCCATCCAGGAACAATTGTTCCCGGCAGTCTGCAGATTAGGTGGGGCGAGCTGATCCCCTCAGACTAGCATTTCCTAATGGCTCTGTGGGAGGAGTCTACACAATCAAGCTGGTGTGGTCTGTAGGTTACCCCGTAGGGGGACCGGGCTAAGGCACAATGGTGGCTGCCTTTCCAGCCTTCGTTCTAACTCCAGGTAATGGAGACTTTTTCAGAATGATCCCATGTGAGCCTCTGACCCACCGTCGGTGTCCCGGGTGAGTGTCTGCAGGTCAGAAACCCTTTGCGCTGGTCCTTCAAAGGGAAATCTAGGGGCTCAGTTGCCTTCTGTCTCACTCAGATGGCCAGAATCCCCTCGAGTTTCTACAGTCAGAGTTATCCTCTTCCATAGGCTGGGATCCTGTGCTGGAGAGCCACAGATGAGACCAGGAACCCCCTCTCCTTCAGGAGAGCCTCTGCAGCCTCGCTCCCCTTCCCGGTGATTCTCCACCACCCGTGGGTGCAGGTTCAACCTGATTCGTGAATTTGCCCCTCCTACCAACTTCAGTGTGGCTCCTTTATATTATCAGATGTAGGTGTTATGATCAACTGGACTTCAGGTGATTCTCCACATTGATTATTTTATAATTTGGTTGTAATTTCAATGCAGTTGTGGGAGGAGATGAACCGTGCTTTTACCTAGTTTGCCATCTTCCCTTCCTTCTCAGTTTTTGATTTTCATATCGCTTGTATCCTCTTGCTCCCAATAAACATATTTCTTAAAAAAAATTGAATTTTGCCTGTGGACTTAGGCTTTCTCATGGTTCCCATGTAAGGAAATGATAAGGAGAAGTAGGATGAGGTGAATGAATCTTGATTCTGGCCTTGGCTTTACTTATTATTCTTGGACAGCAGCTTTATGACTTGTGAAGATGACTTCTTCATTTCTTCATGTCCCACATGTTTACTAGGATCACAACTGGTAACCAGCCTCCTTGCTTTCTGTTTGGAATGAATGGATTGAACACTCTCTTAAACAGAGTGTTAAGCAGAGTTATAAAGCTAGAATATGTTCATCTAATGCCAGTACTGATTTGGCCATGGGGGATACCTGAAGTTTAAGCATCTGTGTTAAATAAACAGCAGAAAAACCAATTTAGCACCACGCAATATTTCTTCCTGATTCTGTTGGAGTTGAGGGTGGGCCCAGGGAATTCATTGGACATTCTTAAGAATTCCCTCTGGTTAAAATAAAAAATATAACAATCTTGGGAGACTTTTGAGGTGCTGGGGCTGGAGACCTAGGACAGGAACAATCACATAGCAGGACCCCTTCTCTGTCCTGACTTTCTCTCTTTCCACATGAATATTTCAACCCTGGTGAGATATCTTAAGGTAGTCAGTTGAGTTAAAGCGGAGATGAGAGGAAAAGAGAAAGAGCAGCTCACTACTTTACTTTGTGTTAGGGACTATGGAAGGAGATGTTAGAGACTGATTGGCATATTAACCTGACTCTGCTTTTCCTTTCTTTTTTTTTTTGTAATGCCAGCTGGCCAGGGGCACCTCCTGTGCCCCCACTCGATGGCTACCTCCCAGAGACAACTCAGTTGCCAGTGCCCACTCACCACCTAGCTCCCTACCCCCAATCAAAAGCTTGGGCCACAGCCATGAACGTAGATCTCTTTCTCCCCTGGGTCACCATGGCCTACTTTTCCACCTGTGACTTTAAAACATATTTTGCTTTATCTCTTTTTCTCTCTTGTTCAAGGGGAACCGGTCAGAGACTATTCCAGGGTCTCTACCTTGTCTCTTGTTTTTTCCCTATACCAAGATTTTTGGGCCAAGAGTAGAAAATTGTGTTCCAACTCTGTAGTTCTCATAAAAGCCCTAGTTTTGGCTGGGCACTATGCTTCAGAAGACTCCAGGTGTATCAATTATGCTACCCATGCCTGTGTGCTGCCTCTTCAATCATTTGTGTCTCCTTGTTTGTGAAGCACAACAGAGTGTGCTTTCAGAAGGAGTCTTTTGTATTCTTAGCCTAAAAATATTTGCATGTAAATGTTGGGAATTCAGATGGTCTCCTTAAGATATACATTTTGCATGGAGATGCATAGAGGGTGCATTTGAAAATTAAATTTACACCATTGCATCTTGGGTCCCTACTCCACAGCATTGCAGTGACCATCTGAAAAGGAGAGGGTGTGACACTGATCAAAGCAAAGCATAAATAGCCACATTTAAAAATGAATACTAATTGCATAACGACAGTTTTCAAACTATTAGCCTACTTTACAAAATAAAGTTAATTCAACACAAGCCCGGAGCTGGCTGTTGCTTATGTGTTGTGCTGCCAGATGGCAGGCACAGTTTTGCAAGGGAATTGGGGGATACGAGGGTTATTGTAGTAGAAGCACACTCGGTCTTTTGCAAGGAGGGTACAAACTGCATCCCTCTCTCAAGCCCCTGCTATTCAGCGTTCGAGAGTCGACTCCAGGACACTGCAGGCCTTCAGGAGAAGTTGCTTACTTTTCCTAGAGGAAAAACGGCCCAGTGCCAGACTTTGGGAGAGCCTTGGGTTTGTATTCTCTGGAAAGAAAGAGTTCTGTGCAGAAGGAGGTGATAAAGAATTCAGGAGCTGAATCTGGGCTGGTGTGTCCTGCCCCTAGCTAGGAAATCCTGAACCCAGGGTAAGGCATGGCCACGCAGAGGGTGGCCTTCTCTAGGATGAAATGTGCATGTTACTTTGGGCAGGTCACTCCACTGCTCTGGACCTGTGTTCTGTCACTAGTAAAATGAAGGGAGTGGACTGGGTGACCATGAAAGCCCCCTCCAATTCAGAGAGAATACAAAGTTCTCTTCCTCTAAGCTGAGTATCCCCCAAAAGAAAAAAAAAGGCACTTTGTTTGGAAGAGTGGCATGAAATGATGGGACTGGTTCTCTGTCATCACCATCTTTTTTACCACAGGATTCATAAAAGTTTGTCTTATTTGCCAAATTAATATGATCTTATGTGAAAGTACCTCAAAGGAAAATGAAAAAATGTTTGCTAAGAAGAGGAAGGAACTGAGGCAAGGGTTCGTTCTCTATGGGACATCCCATTGCCTTGACTAATTGGGAGAGAGAATTAGGGAGGCTTCATATGAATCACTAAATAAAAATAATTTCATATAACATTCTTAAAAGAAGAGTATATGATGGAGTTATATCACTTGCCTTCAGAGAGTGTCCAGTCAGGATTTGAGAACCCCAATTTATGTACCACTTTATACAATAAGAAAACCGGGGCTGTGGGATTCAAATTAGACAAAGTTGGATTTACAAATCAGGAAGTTCAGGGAAAGACTCTATTACTTTATGCCATTATTTTATTTTCAGGTTTTCATCAATTCCTAGACTCACACCAGCACCAAATTACTGGGCGGGAAAACAGTATATCCATATGTTCTCAGAGCATGACCAGTTTTAGGTATAACACTCCCTGATTAGAATTCAGGCAAATGTCTGATTGTTCTTTTGAAAACAACTGATTAAACTTCATTCCCCTATTTTTATACATTTACAATAACTTTCTCTTTGTTTAGAAAGTCACTTTCCACACTTATTTCAAGGGAGACCCTTTATTTTCAGCTAAAGAATCATTTTTATTTCCTTCCTTCCTTGCCCTTCTCACCCTAAGTACTTATAGTTCAAACATTGGCTGCAATTTTGATTGTCAGGCACCTCTAGGTTAGATCACCAAAGTGCTGATTAGATTTGTTGGAAACAAGATCCAAGTTACATAAAGCTAGTTTTGATCAAAAAAGATTCATTTTTCCAAAATACTTCATATCTTCTATGTTTAATTTGACCATGAAAGTTACTATTATGAAAGCTCTCTGTCATGTGTTCTTTAATATGAAAACAGCTCTAGAAAGAGTACATCTGTAATTATTACTGTGAAATGCTACAGCTCCTGTACTCCTCTTGAGATTATGTTTTTGCTGATAGCCAGTTTCTAATGGTTTTTAATAAATCAAAATAATATCCATATATTAGAATAATTAATTTTTGATCCATGCCTTAGAGATATTTAGAATGCACTTTAAGAGGAATGTTCCTTGTGGGATTATTTTAGAAGACCTCTCTCTTGTAAAATGTAGACTGAAGGTAACCTATTATATGCAGAAAAGTTTTACGTATTTCCTCTGCTCCCATCCCACCACCCTTTCTTAAATCATATGGTATTTGGAAGTAGATATATACTATTTTTAAAATAGTATATGTCTCATGAAAACCCTATCTACTTATGGGAAAGGATATTCACTTCTCTGCTTCTTCCAGGCAGCCTGAGATGAAAAGTGTTTGTGTGTGTCAGACTAGTTATGAGAGTTAATTGCAGGATCAGTGCACTGGATAATGTACAAATAAAAGCTCCAGGAGCCCAAGGCTTTTATTTATAGTTACAAGAAGACTTAAAGCATTGAGGAACCTTCTGTTTAACAAGAAGGAAAGGAATCAACAATAAGAAATAAGGATAGCTGGATTTTTAAAATCACCTGGTGAGGATGGCAACAGGCATGCACAGATGCCATACTGGATGTTCTTCACTCCCAACAGGGGCTGGGGCCTCTGGGGTAGCAATAACATCCCTGCTGCAGACATCACACTTTAAATACAGCCATTGTGCTGTTTAGAAAGAAAGGAATGAAAAAGTATGGGATAACGATGCAAAAATCATGTTTTCCCAAGAAAATTGAGCCTTCATTCAAAGTAGAAACATATAACTGCTGTAAAACTTGTCTTTGCTCTCTCCTCTCCCCAACCCACCTTCCAGGAGAGGAAATTCTGGGTGTCACCATGACACCCTTATCTGATATCATTGCCTAGTTTGACTGTGTTCATAAAATTACTATACATTGCTAGAGATTGATCAAAAGCCAAAGTTCTATTGAAAATAATGTTTTGTTTTAAAAATAACGGGTTTGACTTCTTTTCCTACCTCCTTTTTTTGTTTGTTTTTCTTGTTTTCTCCCCTAGCAGTTTTGCATGAAGGCAGCATGAACAAAGCAAAAATCTGCTTCTATTCAATGACTGCTTATTCTGGAACATTGTTCAGGGAGCCATCTCTTGGATGTTGAAGATAACAAAATGCACTTGAAGGTGTCACTCTGTCTCTGATCTGGGGAAGCTACAATAATAGGCTTAGGGTGGAGGTGGAAAAATGGAAAGCCCTTTTCTGATCTTAATGGAGCCCCCTCTTGTCTCTGAATAAGAATGGTTACTATTTCCCTATCACCTCCACAACATGGAGGGCAGTGAACAGAATTTGAAGTACTGGATAGATGTTTGGATACCACCTTCCCTTAAAGTCCCATAAGAAGCCTCTTAGAAAGTTTCCCATGGCTGTTGAACCCTTGGCATGAATAAAGCATGTCCCTGCCTGGAAACAGTCTTCTCACTACTCACCTCTTCTCATCTTGCACATATATGTGTTCTCAACGGGGCTAGGTGGGGATGAGAAGGGCGGGAGGTGTGGAAGGATAGTGTGTGGTCTGACCATGAGCACTTGGAGAACTCTGTGGTATGCACTATCGATGGTGACTCAGAGATATGACATCATGAAAGGAGGCCTCTGACATTCCGTTTGAATGGTATTCCATTAGCCATTCCAATACATACCATATTTACCCCATTTGACACTCAAAACCAATATATTAACTTGTATCTTTATTGAAAATGTAATGGGCTCTACAATAACAACAGGCATTACACTTTTCATCTATTAAATTCATTTAACAGGTATTTGAAGAATTATCTTTCATGTTGTGCTATGCACAATTTATATCTGGCAAAAAATACACTGAAAAAATTGTCATGAAGACTATATACTTCAGAAAATAGGACCCTCAAAATGGCCATTGATGACAGGGGCCCATGCCACACCTACTGGAGCAAGAGCAACGGGAGGCACATGTGGCATAGGCATTATGGGTGGCGCAGGTGGTGGTGGTTGCACAGGTTGTGGGGGTGGCCCAGGTGGCATGATTGGACCTGGCACCAGAGGAACAAATCTCCATGCAGGTTCCAGAACAGGGATGGCAGCATAGGGCCCATCATAGATTACCCCCACAGGGGGAGCCAAGGCGATGGGGACCAGATTTCTGAGTGCCATTGCCCTCTGGTGTCTTCTCCACTTGGCCCTTCGGTTCTGAAACCAAACCTTGAATCACAGAGGAAAAAAGGATTTGTTTAGTATATTGAACAATTAATGTCATAATAACAACATACGACATGTAACCTTGCCATTGAGATACTACACTGCAGCAGGAGAAGCTCTTTCTTTATTGCTAAAATAGCTTAGGGAAGTAAACAATACACCTTCTTCTTCAGCTAACCCTTAATGAGCCAAGCCTGGTCCAGACCTTGGTACATTGCTTTGTCTCCTCTCATTTTTAGTATTCCTTAATATTTTTTTTTTCCAGGTCTTGGATTCAGTTCTAACTGATGAATTGCACTGGGGTCCTGTTGTTAATGTTCATATCTGATAACAGGGTAAAGAAACATTGGATCATCAGCTTTCCAGCTGCTCCATCCCCTTTTCATTAGGAATTAATTCACCCCGGTTTGGGGAGAAGCTGAGAATGGTATAAAGGTGGGCCCAATTAAAGTTACATTGAGGAGAATCACCCCCTAGTTAAAAAAGCCCATCTTCAGTCTGAAGTAACTAATCCATAAGAGCACATTGCACTTTTACAGATTTCCTTCGATAATGTTTAAGGAATCATTCTTTCTCTGAAACCTTGTAAGAATCAAACATGTGGTATGTAAGAGGCTTGATCATGGGATCCCATGGAGTTTGTGGCTTGTCTTGCTGAGACATGAGAGTTCCTGAAGCCCTGGGCACTACCTTGATATTTTATCCTTTAGTGTTAAGGAAAGTTTAGCCTAACTGAATCCAAATTCACTAAATTTGAAATCCTTTTCCCCAGATAAGAGATTGGACATCCCATTGTTAACACTGTCGATTTTGTACACTCCAATCTGCCCTAACCTCCAAACTCTCTTGGGCTCAGAACAAGGTCAGCTCATTTGGTTCTATCTATAGTTTCAGGATCCTGGATGGACAGGAGCCTCTGTTACTCAGAGTGGTGGGGATACCTAGGCCTGGTTAGTTTCATCCCCTAACCAGGACACCCCAATCCCATCATTCATTCCTATGGTAAGAGTGTCCAATTATGTATTTTTGGTAGATGTTCAACAACAATGTGGAGTTAGGGGTTCAAAGAGGCTCTTCTCTAAGTGCTAGCCTAATATTAACAAACAGACCATTGAATTTAATTTCCTAAATTGCAAAATGTGAGACAAAGGGCTTCTTCTCTCTGCCTAAAGCCACCTTTTCTCTCCCATTTTAGGATTTGGAGTCCTTCTGCTACATAAATATAGTCTGAAGAAGGCCAGTGTAATAGTGCTTATTTTTGGAATAATTCAAATGTACGTGTGGTCGAAGCTCCTTAAACATAATCAAAGTCCACAACACCCAAATTTTGGTGTGGGCCTATGTGAGGTCCACATTCCCAATACTGGTTTCATGAAATAGGTCTACTATATTTGCAAAAGAGGGATGGGGTAGTGTCTATTAATTTTCTTGGAGAAATTCATGCTGCAGAGTTTGGAAATATGAGAGCATTGTTTTTTTCCTCATTTGTGTTTTCTGGCTCATTTCACTTCATAAATCCATTGAGAGGACTATGTAAACCCAGGGAGGGGACAAGCAACTCAGTAAACCTTGTTTTTTTTTTTAATCCTGAGTTCACCTTGTCTGCCTAAGAAAGTGGAGGACTCGTCCTCCCTACCTGAGACTAGAATGTTAGTCCAGCCTGTGGCACTAAGATGCCAGCATTCAGTGTTCTGATTTGTTGGGCTGCTTTTCTGCACACCACAGACAGATGTGCAGCATGTCTCCATCACTGCACTCATGAATGCACTCTGGGACAAAACTACTAAGCCATCTGAAAATTATATATACACACATATATATGGTTTCCATTAATATATACTACAAATATTTTTTGTGGGGAGCTATATATACATAC
>NW_006433381.1:577621-603019 GCF_000325575.1 Pteropus alecto | reverse complement strand
CTTGTTGTTTTTTTTAATCCTGAGTTCACCTTGTCTGCCTAAGAAAGTGGAGGACTCGTCCTCCCTACCTGAGACTAGAATGTTAGTCCAGCCTGTGGCACTAAGATGCCAGCATTCAGTGTTCTGATTTGTTGGGCTGCTTTTCTGCACACCACAGACAGATGTGCAGCATGTCTCCATCACTGCACTCATGAATGCACTCTGGGACAAAACTACTAAGCCATCTGAAAATTATATATACACACATATATATGGTTTCCATTAATATATACTACAAATATTTTTTGTGGGGAGCTATATATACATACACACACACACACACACACACACACACACACACACATATATATAATATTCACTTTACATATATATATAGCCCTTCACAAAAAAAAATATTTATAGTATATATTTTACATATTTTTGTGGGGGCAAATATGTTTTTTGATGTAACTATGGTTTCCTACGACCTCATATAGTCACTTTTTGAGTCCATGGCCTAAAAAGTAGTAATTGCTGCCTGAGTAAATAAAAAAAAAATATATTTTAAATTAACACGGGTAAAAATATGGCCTGAAGTGAGAGTACCCTTACAACCAAATTCCAGAAAAACCCACCTTTTCAAAATAATACCACCAAAAAGGAAAAAAAAATTCTTAGATGTTAAAATGAAAATTTCTCAAGAGTATTCTTACTTCTGCATTTAGTAGTTTCATAAAGTTTGAATTTGTGTGGCATCTGCAATGCATATAGCTTAATGTATACAATTCTTTAACTTCTCACTCATTCTTAGGTCAGTGGAACTTTATTCAAAATTGTTCTTTCTCTTTTTGGTTTTATTTTTTAGGATAATTTTCTAAAGCTTGCAAACCTTCCCCCATAACCATAATAATTACAGAATTTTAGCAATGTTTTCAGGCTAACATTAAAGTCTTCCAAAAAATTAAAATTTAAGGCTGCCGCTCTTTACATCGCTTCACAAAACACTTAAAAACACAGGAGGACCAGGCACTTGGACTTTTAAGTTACATCCCCCATCTCAGTTTAAACATACATTAGTTACTCATGTACTGTGTTCTGTATGTGAATTACTCCTTCATGCCAATGTCTAAATATTTATAAATCCACTCATTTAGCCAAAAGCTTATGCCTGGTTTTAAATATTTTAGTATAGTTGAACCTTCTTGTAACCTAGCTCTTCAGTACATTAATTTGAATACTTCCCAGGTGGGACTGAGCCCAACATGATTCCACATAGAAATATTCATTTAGGGAGGGCTAACACCCGTCTTAAAGGATATCAATGTAAGAAGGAGGTGAACTTTATTTTTTGGAAAAAAAATGTGCTTGTGTATGGAGAGAGAGAGGGCGAGAGAGAGAGAGATGCTCTTTTTTCTGCTTTAGAAAATCATATTTCCTTTGGTAATGGGCAATTTTCATAAGCTTGAGCTTATCCCATTTTCTAGCTCCCTAAGTGCCCGATGTTCAGTACTTATTTGCCAAAATAGAAAAGAAAACAACACACCAACTTGAGAATGTCCTAAATAAAGGATGTTTTAGAATGTTTGCCCTGCCAATTGTTCTTTTAAAATTTACTGACCTGCACTCTGGCTTCAGTCAAATTCAGGTGTCTTGCAATCTGCTCTCTGAGGAGGGAAAATGGCAAATGTTCAGTATTTGGAGTTATGGAGAAAAATATATCATATACATTATTTCTATCCCCCATCCCCCGCCAGTGCAATTTTCTGTAATGTTTGTTTTAGGGAGTTTTCCCATGGACAACTTATCTGTTAAATAAGATAGCAAAAGAGAATATATGTGAAAATTTCTGGTAGTGTATGTGTTAGTTGGATATAATTCAATCAATTTTTCTGTTTGTGGAACAATGGAAAACTACCCTGGAAATCTTTTCTTGGGAGGTCCACCGTGAAAATAAAAAAAAAAAAAACTCCCAAATCCCTTTAAAGTAGTGTTTTGAACCACAGTATTTCTGTTTATTGTAAAACAGAGAAGTGAACTTTCCACGAGAAACTCCAAACCACGTCGCCCAAGCGCGCGAGAGAAATTCTTTTTTGCTCTTTGGCGGGCAAAGGCTGAATACCCCGGAACCAGACAGGGCGCCCCCTAAACCTCACACCATCTCGTTCTGGTCCTCCATTCCTGCCGGGCTAGAATTGGACTCCCCCTTCGTACACCACGGCAGTCTGGATCTCAAGGGCTCGGAACAAGGCAAGCGGAGCGAAGGAGGTCGCAGGCTTTTAAACCGCCAAAACACTCTACCTCCTGAAAACAGCGCTCCACGTGGTGAGGCTGAAACGCTCTATCTAGAGTGAGGCAAGTTGGACGCTCTCTTCACAAAATTTAAAGGGCGCGAAAAAACTGAGTCATCACGATATTTTAATGAGATATTCAAAATATAAAAATTAATGCAAAAATCCATGATAAACAAATTACCAAAATTTTAAATAAAATCAAGATCCAATTGATCCTGCCTTACTCCTTCATCCTAGTCCCCCTCCTGTTTTACAACCCCGCAAGCGATGTGGGTCTCGCACCAACACCAGACGGCAAGTGCGGACCCCGGCGCCCTTGAGCCCCCTAAATGGCTTTTGGCTCAGGAGAGGAAAAGGGTCCTGGGAAAAAGCCTAAGATGCCCCGGGATGAATCCGAGCTCCCTGGAGAACTGGGCGCCTCCGGAGCAAGCCACTTACCGCTCGAACAAGTCGGGATAATGAGAGCGACGGAAAAACATCTCCAGCTCCTGTAGCTGCAACTGGGTGAACGCGGTGCGGCCGCGGCGCAGCTTTCTCCGTGCAACTTGGGGCCTCTCTGCGGCCGGGGGGGCCGGTTCCACCTGCTGCTGCTGGAGCTCCTGGCCGCCGCCGCCACCGCCACCGCCACCGCCACCGCCCTCACGGGTTTCGTCGTCCAAAGGGTTGGCCCCTCCCCCAACAACGTTGACCGCTGCTGCTGCTGCTCCAAGCTCAGGTTCGGAACGTGTACCCGCGCGTCGCCCCCTTAAAACCACCGAGGTAACGGGAGGCGGCACATCTGAGGAAGGAGGAAAGCAAAAGGGAGAGACCCGGGCGTTGGCGCCCACGGTGGTAGGTTAGAAGGGGCAAGGGGCCACAATGGAAGAGTAGCGGCGACTGCCGCGCACCGTCTGGTCCACTCGTCCTTCCCAGGGAAAATCTCCTGGAGTTTGCCAAACCCCTGTTCCAGTCTAGGCACTCACCACGCGGTTCTTCCCCGTCGACTCCCAGGTTGCGGTAGCCTCGGTCATTTTGGCTGCACCAGGAATAATATGCCATGTCCTGAGTGCTGTCGATGAAATCTCGTACTTCTGCAGAGTAGGCTGGGGTTCGTAGCGATCTCCGGGCGCGTACTCGAGCTGGGTCCAGCGGTACCGTGAGGTGATCTCCTGGCTACGGGACCGCTTCTGGCGCCGCGTCTTGGCCGGCGCACCTTATATAGGGGTACGTTGTCTTCCGCAAATTCAAAGAATACGCGCTCTCGTCCGTTAGACGCCCTCTATTAGAGCTCACATTACTTCTCGTGGTGTCCGTAGGTCCTGATGGGGGCGCGCTGGCAGCCAGGTGGTTAAGTAAAATAGAGCGGAGAGTGTGTATGAGATTGGTATTGGTAGTGGGCATGCTTGTGTGAGTAATGTTGACTCTAGTTTGCAGCTTAATTGACTATTCCCGACTTGGACCAAGTGTCTGGAGGAAGGAGGTTGCCTGAGAATGAAAGCCATCTTGGGGGTGGGGAGGGGTCAAGACTTTACATTAGCTCCTGAAGCTGGTGGAGACATGTTTGATGAATATTACTCCGCCCAAATCACGATGTTCCGCGTTCTGTGAATCGTCCGGTGTCCCTTCCTTTCCCACAGGAAAAGACAAAGAGATAGTGCTGCGGAAAGCATGGAGCCCTCAGCAACTCAAGCATGCTAAAGTGAACTTGTTAGTGGGCTCTGAGTGAGATTCTCTGCTCCTAGAAGTTGATGAGTAAAGAATAGGACAGCTTGGTTGTTCCATTCTCGGCCATCTGTATACCAGGCTAGTGGTTAAGACGAAATTATTAGCTTGGAGGCTGATCACACAGGGTTTTTGAAATCAGTTCCCGTGCATTTCAGAGAGGGAGTTTGTGAGTGGGTTTGCAGAAAAGTCCGGGCGCTTCTTGCAGAAACCCCACGTGCTTCTTTAAAAAGATCCAAGGACTTCAGATTTTTAACAATGAACCCATGTCAAAATATAAAAAAGCACCAAATGCTTAGGGTATCCAAGAATGCATATGCTGCACTGGGCCCCTTTAGTTTCTGGTGCATGCACCCTTTGCGGTGCTAGATTGCCGCACTTCTTAACAGCATCGCACTCTGCAGGCACCTAAAGAGCACCTTAATCCCTAGTCAGTACAATAGTAAACACCCAGAGCGCCCCTTATTCCTGGGCCAGTACTGTAAATCTGGGAAGAGTTCCCGCTTTTCCAACTACCACTTTTTCCCTTTCCCCTCCTCTTTTATAGAATTATCTTCTTGAGCTGTTTTTTCCCCCTACTAATGTATCAAATAAAAGAGAGCCAGGCGATAATTGAAGTTTCTATGGTTTTTCTTCCAAGAAGTGTTTACGGGTGCTCCAGGACATGCCCTTCATATTATAAGAATAACTTTTAATAATGTGCCCTCTGCTTGGCGCTGTACTTAATTTATCTTACTTTTTACCCTTTAAACTATCATTATTATCATTACTTTTTTTGTTTTTTTAACACAAAAAGCCAATCCTCAGAGAAGCTCGGCAATTTTCCCATGGTCATACAAGGGAGTTTACAAAGTCTGTGCACTTTTTACCAAGTTACTGATTGATGCCTTATTTCAGAAGAGTTTTGGTGAGGTTCCAGGCAGGAGCCAGGAGAGGGAAAATAGTTTGAGGAAGGCTATTGAATAGTGTATTTAAAAATCCTGAGTGCCAGGGGTCTCCATTTCTTCTTGTGCTGCTTCATGCCTCTTCCTCCTTGCACTAGGACTTCAGGTGAGTCTCCCGAAGCCAGGGGTCTGGGATCCAGGAGTGTTAAGTTTCCCAGCCTGTCTTTTCATTTTCGCTCAACAATCAGGGAGCAGTAACAGAAGCAGGCTGCTACATGCACTGGCTGCTGGGCTGGTTCTTTGAAGACACAAGAAGGAGAGGTCATGAGACCAACTCTTATGTCAGGGTCATCTAAGGATTTTGTGGGCTCTAGGAAATTTTTCCTTTGTGGGCTCCTTCCTCTATAAATTTTTTTAAAATTATATTTACAACTGTGTTGGTATAAAAATGAGTATAATCTGGGCTGGATTATATTAATTATTTTCTTTTGATTTCAAAAGAAATTAAAACGTTTTCATGGGCTCCTAAAAATAGTGGTTAATGCAACTACTGTGCCTCATGGAGAAGTCCTATTATAGAGTAAATGTTCCCAGAGGGTGGTGGATAGGAAATCAGCTAATAGATGGTTGGATGATCATTTCCAAAAAGTTATGAAGGGATGCCAACCCTATAGTCTTTCTCTGACTTTAATCAAAACCTTTCCTCCTCAGGCTGGCTCTTGCTGAGTTTGCAGGCCTCCCTCACTTTTTGCTAGATACCTGGTGAACAATTTTGGCCTGGGCTGAATTATTACAGAAAATATTCATACAGGTTTTAAGCATGGTGTGCAATAGCCAGCTAGTACATTGGTAACACCTCAGGTGTGTTCTGTTGCATCTTAGATTTTCATGGTTTATTTACTGTACTGTTTTCTAAACCTCAGTCAGTCATGTACCCCTTACAAGTTTTACTAAATCTGGATACCAGCCATGGTAATGTTTACTTAACATGTTTTCCTAAATTGATTTGTTGACGTGTAGGTAGCATAGAACTCAGCCATAGTTTATGTCTCGGCAGATGTGTATGACAGAAAACCTTAAATACCTAATTGAACTTCATCCTAGGCTAAAATACTTATGAATTCAAGAGTTTGATACATGATGCATTATAGAAATAGTTGACAGCAGGGACCCTGAAGCCAGACTACTGGTGTCTAAATCCTAGTTTTGCTTGTCACTTGCCAGCTAGCTAACCTATTCTCCCTGTGCCTTAGTTTTTCCCATCTGTAAAGACAGTAATAACTAATAGTACTTACTTCGTGGAGTTGTTGTGAGGATTAATTGAAATGATCAAAATAGCTAACACTTAGCTAATTCTTACTATGTGCCAGGCATTGTTCCTAGTACTTTCTATATATTAACACATTTAATCCTGATAACAACCCTATGGAGGTAGATACCGCTATTATCCTCATTTTATGGATGATGTTAATGAGTCACAGGGAGGTTAAGTAACTTGCCTAAAGGCAACCAGCTGGTAAGTGTTAGACCTAGAATTTGAACCTATTTGGAATGATGCTTTGTAGAGAGAACATGCTCAATAATGGTAGCTATTATGATCTTTAAAAATAGATATATACTGTTTCATCATTTCTAGTATATTCACAATGTTGTGCAACAGTCACTATTATCTAATTCCAGAATATTTTCGTCATCCTATAAAGAAAGTCTGTACCCATTAGCAGTATTTCCCAGTCCCCACTTCCTGCAGACCTTGGCAAACACTAATATACTTTTTATATCTATAGAGTGAGGTATTCTGCGTATTTCATACAAATGGAATTATGCAATATGTGGCCATTTCTGTCTGACTTCTTTCACTTAGCATTGTGTTTTTTACATTTTATTATTTTATTAATATTATTTTATGTTAGTTTCAGGTGTACAGCATAGTGGTTAGACATTTACATAATTTATGAAGTGATCCCCCCAATTGGTCTAGTACACACCTGGCACTATACACCATTATTACAACAATATTGACTATATTCCCTATATAGTCCCTTTACTTCACATTCCTGTAACTATTTTGTAACTACCAATTTGTGCTTTTTAATTCCTTCACCTTTCTCACCCAGCCCTCCAAACTTCCTCCCATCTAGCAATCTCCAGTTTGTTCTCTGTATCTATGAGTCTGTTTTCTTTTTGTTTGTTCATTTATTTTGTTCTTTAGATTCCACAAATAAGTAAAATCATATGGTATTCCTCTTTCTCTTTCTGACTTATTTCACTTAGCATAATACCTTCTAGGTCCATCCATGTTGTTGCAATTAGCAAGATTTCATTTTTTTTTTATGGCTGAGTAATTTTTCATTGCATATATGTACCATACTTCTTTATGCAATCATCTATTAATGGACACTTAGGTTGCTTCCATATCTTGGTTATTGTAAATAACACTGCAGTGAACATAGGGGTACAATATCTTTTGGAATTGGTGTTTTGGATAAATATCCAGAAGTGTAATTGCTGGGTCATATAGTAGTTCTATTTTTAATTTTTTGAAAGACCTCTAGACTATTTTCCATAGTGGCTGTACCAATTTGCAATCCCACCAACAGTGTACGAGGGCTCCCTTTTTTCCACTTCCTTAACATTTGTTGGTTTTTGATTTATTGATGATAGCCATTCTGACAGGTGTGAGGTGATACCTCATTGTGGTTTTAATTTGTGTTTTTCTGATGATTAGTGACATTGAGCATTTTTTCATATGTCTATTGGCTATCTGTAGTTTCTCCTTGGAAAAATATCTGTTCAGGTCCTCTGCTCATTTTTAATTGGATTGTTTATATCTTTTTTGTGTTTTGAGTTTTGTTAATTCTATATAAATTTTGGATAGTAATCCCTTACCATATGCATCATAGGCAACTATCTTCTACCATTCAGTAGTTGACTTTTCGTTTTGTTGGTGGTTTCCTTCGCTGTGCAAAAACTGTTTAGTTTGATGTAGTTCATTTGTTTATTTTTTCTTTTGTTTCCCTTGCCCAAGAAGATATATCAGAAAAAAATTGCTAAGAGTAATGTCAGAAATTTTATTGTCTATATTTTCTTCTAAGAGTTTTATGGTCTCAGGTCTGATATTTGTCTTTAATCTATTTTGAGTTTATTCTTGTATACGGTGTAAGAAGGTGGCCTAATTTCTTTTCTCTTTTTTTTTTTGGGGGGGGGGCATGTATCTGTCCAGATTTCCCAACACCATTTATTGAAAGCACTGTCTTTATGCCATTGTACATTCTTGCCTCCTTTGTCATAGATTAAATGATCATATAGGTATGGATTTATTTACGGGCTCTCTATTCTATTCCATTGATTTATGTGTCTGTTTTTGTGCTAGTACCATGCTGTTTTGAATAGCATAGCCTTGTAGTATAGTTGGATATCAGGTAGTATGGTATCTCCAATTTTGATTTCTTTTCTTAAGATTGCCATGGCTTTTTGGGGTCTTGTATGATTCCATATAAATTTTTGGATTATTTCTTCTAGTTCTCTGAAAGATGTCATTGGTATTTTGATAGAGATTGCATTGACTCTATACATTGCTTTGGATAGTATGGACATTTTAATGATGTTCATTCTTCCTACCCATGAGCATGGTATATGCTTCCATTTATTTGTATCTTCTTGAATTTCTTTCTTCAATGACTTGTAATTTTCTGAGTACTGGTCTTTTACCTACTTGGTTAAATTTATTTCTAGATATTTTATTGTTTTTAATGCGATCGTAAGTGGGATTGTTTTATTAATTTCTCTTTTTGATCATTCGTTATTGGTGTATAAAATGCAACCAATTTCTGAATATTAATTTTGTGTCCTGCTATTTTAATGAATTCATTTATCAGTTAAAAAAAATTTTTTTTTTGCAGACTCTTTAGGATTCTATATATAGTATCATGTCATCTGCAGATAATGAGAGTTTTAATTCTTCCTTTCCAATTTGGTGGCCTTTTATTTCTTTTTCTTGTCTTATTGCTGTGGCTAGGATTTCCAATACTATGTTGAATAATAGTGGTGAAAGTGGACATCTTTGTCCCATTCCTGATCTTAAGAAAACTGCTTTTAGCTTTCTCTGTTAGTATGATGTTAGCTGTGGATTTGTCATATACGGCCTTTATGTTGAAGTATGTTCCCTCTATTCCCACTTTGCTATGAATTTTTATCACAAGTGGATGCTGGATTTTGTTAAATACTTATTCTGCATCTATTGATATGGTCATATGATTTTTATCTTTCATTTCATTAATATGCTGTATCATATTAAATGATTTGCGAATATCAAACCAAACTTTTATTCTAAGAATAAATCCCACTCGATCATGGTGTATGATCTTTTTAATGTATTGCTGAATTAGATTTGCTAATATTTTGTTGAGAATTTTTGCGTCCATGTTCATCAGGGATATCAGCCTTTAATTTTCTTTTTTTGTAATGCCTTTGTCTGATTTGGGAATCAGGGTAATGGTAGACTCATAAAATGAACTTGGGAGCCTTCCCTCTTCTTGAATTTTTTGGAATAGTTTGAGAAGAATAGGTGTAATTCTTCTTTAAATGTTTGGTAAAATTCAACTATGATGCCATCTGGTACAGGACTTTTGTTTGTTGGGAGTTTTTTTATTACTGATTTGATTTCATTGGTGGTTATTAGGTAAGTTCAGATTTTCCATTTATTCTTGATTCAGTCTTGGGAGATTGTGTGTTTCCAGGAATATATCATTTCTTCCATATTGTCCAATTTGTTGGAATACAATTGTTCATAATATGTTCTTATAATTCTTTGTGTTTTTGTGGAGTCAGTTGTCACTTTTCCTCTTTCGTTTCTGATTTTATTTATTTGGGTCTTGTCTCTTTTTTTCTTGATGAGTCTGATTTCTGATTAAAGGTTTATCAATTTTGTTTAGCTTTCAAGGAACCAGCTTTTGGTTTCATTGATTTTTTTTGTATTTTTTAAAAATTTTTTATTTTTAGACTCCATTTTGTTTATTTCCACTCTGATATTTATTGTTTCCTTCCTTCTACTCACTTTAGGCTTTGTTTACTGTTCTTTTCCTAGTTCTTTTAAGTGCAAGATTAGATGATTTATTTGAGCTTTTTCTTGTTTCTTGAGGTAGGTAGGCCTGTATTGCTATGAATTTCCCTTTAAGGACTGCTTTTACTGTTTCCTATAGATTTTGGGTCTTTGCAGTTTCATTTTCATTTGTTTCTAGGTATCTTTTGATTTCTTCCTTGATCTCATTGTTAAGCCATTTATTGTTTAGTAGCATGTTATTTAGCTTCAATGTGTTTGTGCGTGTTTTTTTTTCTTTCCTTAAAATAGATTTCTAGTTGCATACCATTGTGATCAGAGAAGACGATTAATGTGATTTCAATCTTATTAATTTATTGAGACTTGTTTTGTGGCCTATCATGTGGTCTATCTTGGAAAATGTTGTATGTGCACTTGAGAAGAATATATGTTCAATTAGATCCACCTGGTCTAGTGTGCATTTAAGGTTGCTGTTTCCTCACTGATTTTCTGTCTGGCAGATCTGTCTATTGGTGTCAATGGGGTGTAAAAGTCCCCTACTATGACCGCATTACTATTTATCTCTCCTTTTACATCAGTCAAAATTAGTTTTATACATTTAGGTGCTCTTATATTAGGTGCATAAATGTTTACTAGGGCTATGGCTTCTAGTTGGATTGATCCCTTTATCTTTATGTAATGTCCTTTGTCTCTTATTATAGCCTTTGTTTTAAAGTCTATTTTGTCTGATATAAGTATTTCTACCCTAGCTTTTAAAAATTTCCATTTGCATGAAATATCTTTTTCTATTCCTTTAATTTCAGTCTGTGTGTATTTTTCGACCTGAAGTTGGTCTCTTATAGACAGTATATAAATGGGTCCTGTTTTCTTATCCATTTAGCTACCCTATGTTTTGTGATTGGAGCATTTAATCCAATTACATTTAAAGTTATATTTAAATATGTTTACATTTACATTGATAGGTACATAGTTATTGCCATTTTATTATTCATATTTGTTCTTTTTTTCTTCTTCTTCTTCTTCTTCTTAAAGAAGTCCCTTTAACATTTCTTGTATTCCTGACTTAGTATTGATGAATTTCTTTAGCTTTTTTCCTGTCTAGGAAGCCCTTTATCTCAGTTTGGATTCTAATTGATAGCCTTGCTGGGTAGAGTAGTCTTGGTTGTAGGTCCTTGCTTTTCATCACTTTGAACATTTTGTGCCAATTCTTTCTGGCCTGTCAATTTCCTGTTGAGAAATCAGCTGACAATCTGATGGGAGTTCCCTTATGTAACTACTTTTCTTGTGTTGCTTTTAAGATTATCTCTTTGTCTTAAACCTTTGTCATGTTAATTATTACATTTCTTGGTGTGGGCCTCTTTGGGATCATTTTGCTTGGAACTCTCTGCAATTCCTGGAATTGTATGTCTAGTTCCTTCACCAGGTTAGAGAATTTTTCAGTCATTATTTCTTGAAATAGGTTTTCAATTCTTCGCTCTCTCTTTTGTCCTGTGGTACCTCTGTGATGCAAATGTTGGTATGCTTGATGTTATCTCAGAGGCCCCTTAAACTTTCCTCATTTGTTTTGATTCATTTTTTTTTTCCTTTTTGTTGTTCCGATTGGGTGTTTTCTGCTACCTTGTCTTCCAAATAGCTGATTTGTTGCCTGCTTTATTTAATTGACTGTTGATTCCTTCTAGTGTCGTCTTCATCTCTGACTGGTTCTTTTTTATGGATTTTTTTTTGTCATTTTTTATGCTTACTATCTCTTTATTGAAGTTCTCACTGAGATAATCTATTCTTTTTCTAAATTCATTGAGTATCCTTATAACCTGTGTTTTGAACTCTGTATCTGATAGGTTGCTTTGTCTTCATTTTGTTTAGTTCTTTTTCTGGAGTTTTCTCCTATTCTTTCATTTGTAACATGTTTCTTTGTTTTCTCATTTTGGCTGCCTCTCTTCATTCATTTCTATATAATAGGTAGATTTGCTACATCTCCCAGTCTTGGCCAGGTGGCCTTATGTAGTAGGTGCCCCGTGTAGCCCACTGGCATAGTCTTCTTGATCCCCTGTGCTGGGTGCTCCAGGAGTGTCCCTTGTGTGGGTTGTGTGTGCTCTCCTGTTGTAGTTAATCCATGATTGCTGTTAGCACGTCAGTGGATGGGGTTGACTCTCAAGCTGACTTGTTGTGGGGACCGGCTCTACCCACAGAGTATGAGCTGCTGTGTGGGGACCGAACCCATAGTGTGGGATTCGCCCCAGCTGATTTGTCGGCCTGTTGAGATCACTTTTTAGGTGTGCCGCTTTTGGGGCTAATCAGGTCGTGCTCTGTGTGGTCCGATGCCAGCCTCTGGGAGTGTTGGTTCTGGGGCCCCTTTGGAGGGTTTCCCATGCAAGTCAAGGTCAACTGCTGCCTGTTACTGCCCACGGCTACCTGGTAGGAGCTACAAAGCGATTCACGCTTGGTTGTTGCCAGTGCTGGACCTGGAGGCAAGTGAAAGAGGCCACTCTACAACCTGAGGCAGGCTGCCACCAGTACTGGGACTGAGGCAGCTTAGCATAAGATCCAGGTCATCCTAAGGCCTGAGGCTGCCTGCTGGCTGCCTGTATGGCTCAGCAGTTGATAGAGTCTTTGGGCAATGAGAGTTGGGTAGCGCGGGGTCCAGGGAGTTGCTGGGGAAAATGTGTGGACTTCACCCGGCCAGGGCAGATGCAGATTTGGTGCCAGTACTGAGTCTGTAGCTACTTACAAAAGTCTCAGATCATAACTGGCCTCGGGCCTGCAGAACCCCGATATTTGTTCAAGAGATACAGCAGCTCAGGCCAGGGTTGGTTGCCCACCACTGAAGTGTCTCTTCAAGTGTGTGTGCCAAAGCTTATTGGTTGCTGCCAAAGGAGACCCCTACTGAGAGCGTGAGGTGGGGCTGGTTGCCTGGCAACAAAATTATTACAAACGATTTGCAAATTGTGTGGGGTGCAGTCTCAGGGAGTCAGTGTGTGTGTGTGTGTGGCGGGGGCAAGATGGCACCTACCTGCAGGCTGCACCCGAGGAGGGCTCAACAAAGGGCTAATGGCAGCTGTTCCTTCAGCCCTCAACCTGAAGCCACATAAGTCATTCTTTCCCTGTATGTTTCTGTAACCTCCTGAGCTGCTCTCCCTCATCGGAGCTCAAGGTGAGTGCCTGCGAATGAGTGAGTCCGTGCACAGGCCTTTTAAGGTGATGTCTGGTCTTCCAGCTTCCTTCCATCTCACCGGGATGTCAGAATACCGTCTGATTTTCACAGCCATCTTGACCAGAACTCTAGCACTGTGTTTTTGAGGTTCATCCATGTTGTAGCAAGTGTCAATCAGTACCTCATTCCTTTTTTGGATGAATAACTTATCATTGTACAGATATACCATGTTTCATTTATCCATTTTTCAGCTAACGGGCATTTGATAAGTTTTCACCTTTTTGTGATTGTGAATAGTATTGCTTTGATTGCAATGAACCTATATTACAAATTTTGTTTGAATATCTGTTTTCAATTCTTTTGGGTACATACTTAGGAGTGGAGTTAAAAGATCATATAGTAATTCTATATTTAACTTTTTGAGGAACCTCCAAACTGTTTTCCACAGCATCTATACCATTTTACATTTCTAGCAGCAATGTATGAGGGTTCCAATTTATACACATTTTTGCCAGCACTTTTTTTTTTAATTATAGCCATCTTAGTAAGTGTGAAGTAGTATCGTTGTGGTTTTGGTTTGTATTTTTCTAATGATTAATGATGTTGAGCATTTTTAATTTGTTGGTCATTGTATATTTTCTTTTGAGAAATGTCTATTCAGGTCTTTTGACTATTAATTGGTTTTATTAACTGGTGTTTGTCTTTTGTTGTAGAGTTGTAAATGTTCTTAATATATTATGGTTACTAGCTTTTTTATGATTTGCAAATATTTTCTTCTATTCTGTAAGTTTTCTTAACAGAGCCCCTTGATGTTTGCAATCACAAGCTTGCCTTCACGCGGCTTTGGATTTCAAATGAATGCTATCAGCATAGTCCAGTTCATTCTTGTTAGCAAACCCAGACATTTAGCAATGGCAAATCTAATCCTTTCTGGAGGGGTTTACCCCCAGATAAAGATTTAACAAGATTCTCACAGATAAAATCCTGTCAAATATGCACACAAATATATTTAAAAGCCACCATTAGCATAAACAATAAACCAATAATGTAGATATCCAAAGACTTATTATTAGATACAAACTATTTAAAAACATGTTTAGCATGTTTAAATAAATGAGAGGGTATAAAAACACAAGGAAGAAATAACTAAATATAAAAAATAAGTGAATAGAATTTCTAGAAATGGAACTAATAGCTTAATACTATTTTCCTTTTTTTTATCATGACAAAATACACATACTGTAAAATATATCATTATAACCATTTTAAAGTGTACAATTTAGTGGCATTTAGTACATTCACAATAATGTTTTCATCACTTCAAAAGGTAACTTTTAGCCATTAAATACTCATTCCCCATTCATACCTTCCCAGCCCTTGGCAACCATGAATCTATTTTCTGTCTCTATAGATTTGCCTATCGTGGACATATCATGTAAATGGAATTATAGAACATGTGGCTTTTTGTCTGACTTCTTTCACTTACTTCATTTCTCTTACTTGGAGGCATTAGGTACTAGCCTCCAAGAACTAGTGCCAGGATAATCTGGAGCTGATGTCCCACATAGAGACTTGGTGCCCTAGTTGTGGCTTTGGAACTTCCACACCAAGATAGCACACTTTCCTGCTTTCCCCTCATTGAAGGCCAGCTGACTGATGCAGGCTTTGACTCCCATTAGGAGTCCTGTTAGGAGATCAATGATCTCTTTGTGAAAGAGCTAATGATCTTTGAATAAAAACCTCTGGTTCGTAAACTGAGGCAATCTCTAAAAGTTTTTTTAAAGATCTTTGGAATCAAGAGAGCTGTAATGTTATGGAAGTCTCATGCTCATGGACTATGTTTCTACTGTAAGTAAGGGTCACTTGTCCCAGATGTGGCCAGTGGTGAAGGTGGTGTAGAGGGGCTTTCTGTTTGGTATGACATGCAGGAGCCCATTCATAGCACGGTGTGGTTTCTAATTCTTAAACTTCTCCCCACAAGGGGACTCTGTGGCTAAGGATTTAAAACTTTTTTAGTCCTTGACCAAAGGCCCTGCAGACCACACCTGATAATCCACTGCAGAAACACTGATATGAAGAGTTGGGTGGCTTTTAATGAAACGCCAGTGTGGAAATGTTTGTTTTTATTAACTATCATTAATAAATTATTCATTCATGTCAGAAGCTGAAACTTTGGCTTTAAAAAAAATAGGCATTACTTCTTAGAGATATAATGGGCATATAGGGACTTCTCATACCTACCTTTGGGAGAACCACAGTTCTCTGTAATTCCTTCAGACTCTAGAGACTGTGTATATGCTGAAAAAGTGAGAGGAAAACTGACTGACACTATTTGCATATCTAATTCTAGCCTTTAGAGAGAACAGGAGGGAAGGAAAGACAGCCTGGAGATATCTGTAATTGGTGATTTTATGTGGCAATAAAAGTGATTGTGCTTTTGCATTTCTTATCCTGTCTTGAAGCACCATGGACTCTTCAGATTTGTTCCACAGAACTGAATCATTTGCGCATGAAATCCTATCCAGATACTGGGCCTCTGCTGTGACCCGAAATCAAAGATAAAATTCTATGATTTTTTTTTTCAATTCTGCCTAATTTCTTTGGCCAGAAAGCTTGTAGAACGACTGCTGTTAATCACTACAAGTGTGGATGCAAGAATTGGACACTACCCCTAAAGATTTCTTCACTCTGCCTAGAGCACCCTGGGCTCAAGCCTGGAAAGGCCTGCTCTGTACTGCATTCTCTGTAGGGATCCTTCAGAGAGAAACCTTTCATGACCTTTGTAATCCTTACTATGATCTGGGAAAGTGATTTGTTTTCAGTCTACCTTATGGTAAAAAACTGCAATGTGCTTATTACCATTGGCTTCCAGCTATTTCAAGTTCTAGCTCAATTCCAACCTTTTATAAGAAGTTTTCCCATGCCACCCAGTTCGTACTTCTTTCGTCTTCTGAGCTGTTACAGCACTTGCAGTCTGAAGTATTCATTTAATTCTCATTGTACACTGCCTGAGTGTGTTACCTTTAAATGTATGCAGACACAATGCATAAATATGTTGGTATGTATGCATATGGATGTGTGTTTCGATTTCTCAGTTAGATTGTAAACTCCCTACACTTCATTCATTTCTTAATGTTCCCCAAGGCAGTGCTAAGTGCATAGTGGGCATTCAGTAAGGATTTGTTGATTGGTTGGCAAATATGGAGAATATGAGTAGGGGTGGCTAGCCTTGCCCAAGGCCAAGACTCTGTAGATTTTTACTAGCTAAGCTTGTCCAGTGTTACCTCCATTCTCTCATTTTCCTCCCAATGTTATCATCCTTTTCTTCCCTACTGTATGTGTGTAAGTGTGCATGTGTGAGTGTGTGTGTATTCCAATTCTGTGTCAAATACTGTGTACAAACATCATAGAGATGGGCAAGACATGGAGACAAAGAAAATATATAAGAAATTTTAATATAAAGTGGAACAAGGCAAGTGCCACAAGAGAAAAGCAAAGCAATCGTGTGGAAGTTCAAAGGAGGGATAAGTCATAGTCAGGACAAATCCGAAAATATATGGAAGAGGTGAAATTTAAGATGAATCCTTAAATATTGTTATGAGTTCTTTTTTACTTAAAAAAATACCTCTTCCTTCTAATTATAAAAGTAATAAATGGTTATTGTGATAAATTTGGTAAGCATAAAGAAGCCAAAAATAATATTAAATAAAATAAGCTCACCTATAACATTTTTTATCCTCCAGAGGTGATAAGGACAACTTTTTTTCTATACTTTTTACAAGTACTACATTCCATTTAACTACCTGATGTTCTATCTGACTTGTCTAACATTATGTCACAAGTATTTCCTGCACTTAAAAAAAAATTAAACTTTGTATAAATTATTACATAATAGTCTGTTATTCATTTATCCATTATCTCTTCAGCCATTCTACCAATATTTATTGCCAAACATATATACTATTGCATTTCAGCGTCAAGCAAAGTGCCCAACATTTATTGGATGCTCAATGAATATTTATTAAATCACTATGCTAGATTTGTAACAGTTTTCTTAATCATTTTTTCCAATGTTAATCATTTAAGATTTTCCCCTCTATTTTATAACCAGTGAATTTTTGTGCCTGAATTATTTGTGAGGAGATTTTCAATGAGTAGAGTTCAGAGATGGGGGTCAAAATGAAGATGACACAAAAAGAGCATATTTGTGGGCTGGCAAATAGTTCAGTTTGGCTGGAGATGAACTAGGGGAGACATGGGAGCTAGGGCTGAAAAGTGATAATAATTCTTCAGATTTTTATAGTAGTTCCTACTTTAAAGAGTGCTTTCATGAACATTAGTTAACATAACCATTACAGCATTATTATTTCCACTTTATAAATGTAAAAACTGAAAATTAGAGAGTTTGAGTTGCCCGAGTTTGCACAGCTAGTAAGTACTGGAGATAGAATTGGATTTTGAAATATATATTTAGGTGTTTGGGTTTTATCTTGAGAGTAATGGGGAGTCATTGGAGAGTTTTATTATTATTATTGTTACTATTATTAGCAATAGTAGTAGTAATAGTAGTTGTCATCATAGTAGTAGTAGTAATTAGTATTACTTTTTATTATGAAATAATTTGATTTACAAGAGGTTGCAAAAATACTAGTACAGAGAGTTCTTGTGTACCTTTCATCCAGCTTCTTCTAATGATAATAACTTATTTAACCATAGTACTTGTCAAAACCAGAAAATTGATATTGGTGCAATACTATTAACTCAAGGTTTCTTAACCTTGGCACTGTTGTCATTTTGAACTGAACAATTCTTTGCTATGGAGGGCTGTGCTATGCATTGTAGGATGTTTAACAGCATCCCTGACCTCTACGCACTAGATGTCAGTAGTACTCTCTATCCTCTCAGTTTTCACAAACAAAAATATCTCCAGACATTCCCAAATGTCCCTTTGGTGGGGAGCAACACGGCTTATGGTTGAGAACCACTGCATTAACACAAGTACAGAACTTAATCGGATTCAGTGTGTGTGTGTGCGTGTGTGTGTGTGTGTGTGTGTGTGTGTGTAATACTATGACATTTTATTGTTTGTATAGACCCATGTAACCATCATGACAATTAAGATTCAGAACTGTTCTGTCACCTCAGAGAAACTCCCTGCTATTACCTCTTCATAGTGCCCTAAATCCTGGCACACACAGATCTATTATCCATCTCTATAATTTTGGCATTTTGAGAATGTTTTGTAAATAGAATCATACATATATAACATTTAAGACAGGCTATTTTTCTTCACTCAGCATAATTCTCTTGAGATCTGTTTCAGGTTGTTGCTTGTATCAAAAGTTTGTTCCTTTTTATTTTTTAGTAGTGTTGCTTAGCCATTTACCTGTTACGGACATTTGGATTGTTTCTAGCTTTTGATTATTATGAATAAAGCTGCTGTAAACATTCATATACAGGTTTTTATGTGAACAACAGTTTCATTTCTTAGCTATAAATCACCAATTACGTGATTTCTGGGTCTTAATGGTAGTCATATGTTTAGTTTTTTAATAAACTGCCAAACAGTTTTCTGGGGTGGCTGTACAATTTTACAGTCCTACCAATATAATTTAATGGAGTTTCCTCACAACCTCACCAACATTTGATGTTGTCACTTTTTTCCTTAACCATTCTGATAGGTATACAACAATATTTCATTGTGGATATCTCATTAAGACAATTGGCATTTTTCTAGTGGCTGGTGATGTTGAACGTCTTTTCATGTGCCTATTTGCTGTCCATATGTCCTTTTTGGTGCATGTCTATGAATGTCTTTTGCCCATATGCTAAATGAATTTTTTTTTGTTTTTCCTGTTGAGTTTTGAGAGTTTATTATATATATTTTAGATTTTTAAATTGTTTTAAAGTTAAGTATACAATGGAATATTACGCAGCAATACAAAGGAATGAAATTTTGGCATTTATGACATCAGGGATGGATCTAGAGGGTATTATGCTAAATGAAATAAGTCAGACAGAGAAGGACAAAACATCGTGTGGTTTCTCTTATATGTGGAATCTAAAAATATATATATTCTAGATTCTTTGTCAGTTATGTCATTTGCAAATATTTTCTCCTTGTCTGTAGCTTGCCTTTTCATCTTCTTAGCTGGGTCTTTGGAAGAGCAAAAGTTTAAAGAAAAATTTGTTTTGCTTTTTGCAGTTATACGGAGTTGTAATTGATATAAAGCCCTGTATAAGTTTAAGATGCACAGCATAATGACATACATATATTGTGAAATGATTGCCACAATATGTTTCGTTAACATCCATCTCCTCATATAGTTACAAAAAAATGTTTCCCTTGCAATGAGAACTTTTAAGATCTATTTTCTTAGCAATTTTCCAATATGCCATATAGAAATGTTAACATTGTGTTGTACATTACGTCCCCAGTGCTTATTTACCTTACCACCGGAAGTTTGTACTTTTGGACCACCTTCATCTAATTAAAAGTTTTTAATTTTGATGAGGCTCTGTTGATCAATTTTTCCCCTTATGGATCATGTCATATCTAAGGACTCTTTGCTTAGTCCTAGATCCCGAAGACTTTCTCCAAAATTTTTTTCTAAAAGCTTTGTAGTTTTATGATGTACGTTGAAGTCCGTGATCAATTTCGTGTTAATTTATATATAAGGCGTGAGGTTTAAATCGAAGTTCGTCATTTTACCTATGAAGGTCCAATTGCTGCAACACCATTTGAATTCTTTTGCACCCTTGTAAAAAATCAAGTGGGCATATTTGTGTGGGTCTATTTCTGGATTCTCTATTCGGTTTCTCTTATCTATATGTCCCTCTGCTAATACCACACAGTCTTCATTACTGTAGTTATGTCTTAATATCAAGTGGATCAGTTTCTCCCTCTTTATTTTTCACTTGCAAAATTGTTTGACTTATTTTAAGTCCTTTGCCTTACCATATAAATTTTATTTTTTAAAGTTTTTTTCTTTTCTTTTTTCTTTTTCTTTTTTATTATAGTGACATCGGTTAATGAAATCCAGTAAATTTCAGATGTGCAATTCAACATTAAGGCATATATATATATTTCTTTCTGTCACCACATATTTGACCCCTTTACGTGTATGTATATATATGTATATATACATATATATGTATATATACATATATATGTATATATACATATATATACATACACGTAAAGGGGTCAAATATGTGGTGACAGAAAGAAATCTAACTATGGGCAGTAAATATACAATGCAATGTGTGCGTATGTGTGTGTGTGTGTATGTGGTGTGTGTGTGTGTGTGTGTGTGTGTATAGTTAGATTTCTTTCTGTCACCACATATTTGACCCCTTTTACTCCAACCACCTCCCCCAAACCCCCTCACACTCACTCTCTGGTAATCACTAGTCTATTGTCCATGCCCATGAGTCTCATCTTGTTTGTCCTGTTTGTTTATTGCTTTTAGGTTTATATCCCACATATAAGTGATATCATGTTATTTTCAACTTTTTCTGTCTGTCTTATTTCGCTTAGCATGATTATCTCGAGGTCCATCCATGTTGTTGCAAATGGCAGTATTTCATCTCTTCTTATGGTTGAGTAATATTCCATTGTATATATGTACCACTGCTTCTTTATCCAATCATCTATCGTTGGACACTTCAGTTGCTTCCATGTCCTGGCCACTTTGAGTAATGCTGCCATGAATGTTGGTGTGCAGATATCTTTTGAGATATGGATTTTCAAGTCTTTGGGGTAAATACCCAGTAAGAGAGACTGCTGCATTATATGGTAGATCAATTCTTAGTTTTTGAAGAACCCAAATACTGTTTTCCATAGTGGCTGTACCAATTTGCAGTCCCACCAGCAGTGTATGAGGGTTCCTTTTTCTCCACATCCTCTCCAACATTTGTTATTACTTGTTCTGTTGATTATAGCTATTCTAACAAGTATGAGATGGTATCTCATTGTGGTTTTGATTTGCATTTCCCTAATAGCTAGCGATGTTGAGCATCTTTTCATGTGTTTGTTGGACATTTGTATGTCTCCTTGAGAGAGAAGTCTGTTCAGATCCACTGCCTATTTTTTAATTGAATCATTTGTTCTTTTGTTGTTATTGAGTTGTATGAGGTCTTTGTATATTTTGAATATTAGGGCCTAATCGGAAGCACTGCTTGCAAATATCTTCTCTCATTTGGATGGTTGTCTCTTTACCTTGTTGATGATTTCTTTTGCTGTGCAGAAGTATTTAGTTTAATGTAGTCCCGTTCACTTATTTGTGCTTTTACTTTCCTTGCCTTTCAAGTCAAATCATAAAATCCTGTTTAAGTCCATGGTCCATGAGTTTAGTTCCTATGTTTTCTTCTATGGAATTTATTGTATCAGGTGTTCTATTCAGGTCCTTAACCTATTTTGAGTTAATTTTGGTGTTCGGTGATAGATAAGAGTCTAGTTTCATTCTTTTGCAGGTGGCTTTCCAGTTTTCCTAACACCATTTACTGAAGAGGCTTTCCTTTCTCTACTGTTTTTGGCTTTTTTTTTTTGTCAAAATGTATTTGCCCATATAAACATGGGCTTACTTATGGACTCTAGATTCTGTCCCTCTGTTCTGTGTGTGCGTGCTTATGCCAATAACATGTAGTTTTGATTATTGTCACTTTGTAATAAAATTTATGATTGGGCAGAGTGATGCCTCCAGCCTCATTCTTTTTTCTCAGGATGGCTTTGGCATTTCATGTGCCAATGGGATTCTGATGGGGTTTGCATTAAATCTGCATAATGCTTTAGATAATAAGGTCATTTTACAGTGTCTTTCTTTACCTTTTTTATTTTGAAATTTATTTCATCCAATATTAGTACCGCTACTTCCACTTTTCTCTGAATGATGTGGGCTTGAAATATCATTTTCCACCCTTTCACTTTGAGTCTATATTTGTTTTTGGAAATGAGATGTGTTTCCAGGAGGCAGCATGTGGTTGGGTTTTGTTTTGGGATCCATTCTGCAACTCTGTGCCTTTTTATCGGTGAGTTCAGTCCATTTACATTTAGGGTGATTATTGAAATATGAGGTTTTCCTATGAGCATTTTATCTTTTGCTTTCTGGTAGCTTGGTGTTTCCATTGCTTACTTGTCCTTGTGTTTCTGTTTTCTTTATTTTGGTTGGCATCTGTGGGTTTTCCCCCTAGTTCTTCTTGTTTTATGTTATATACTTCAGTTCGGAATCTCTGGCGTGTGGTTGCCATTACAATTATGAAAAAGATAGTTATATATATAGTAGTCCATTTTCTACTACGTGTGCCTTATCTCCTTTGCCCTTTGTGAATTTATATCTTTGAATCCTCCCCTTTTCAGTCATTATTGTCTCAATTTGTCCCTGTGTATGCTGAACGTTGATTACTATCTTGTTATAGCAAATCTCTTCTTATTGTTTAAACTTATAATGCTGTGTTCTTAGTAAGGGTTGTACTCTTCTGCTTCTATCACCCTACTAGTCACCTTGCTCCTAGTTATGTCATTTTTTTTGTCATTTTGTTTTAGGTGAGCTGATTCCTTTCAGTATTTCCTGTAATACAGGCCTTGTAGTAGAGAATTCCCTCAATTTTTGTATATCTGGAAAGGTCTTTATTTCTCCTTCATATCTAAAGGAGAGCTTAGCTAGATACATTATTCTAGGCTAGTAGTTCATTTCACTTAATAGTTTGAATATTTGATTCCTTTCCTTTCTGGCTTGTAAGGGTGTCCTGAGAAGTCGGATAATAATCTAATGGATTTTCCTTTATAAGTTACCATTTTCTTCTCCCTGACTGCCCTTAGAATTCTATCTTTGTCATAGATTTTTGATACTTTTAATACAATGTGTCTTGGTGAAGGCCTTTTTGGGTCGAGATAATTTGGTGTTCTGTCGACTTTTTGAATTCCAAGCTCCAGCTCATTCCTTAGTTTCGGCAAATTCTCTTCAACTATTTGTCTGAAAATGCTTTCTAATCTCTGGTCCTTTTCCTTGCCTTCAATAATGCCCATTATTCTTATATTTCCTCTCATTATGGTATCAGCTATGGTATCAGGTATATAGTTCTTGTATTTCTCTTTCATTATTTTTCACTCTTTGGTTTCTCTCTTTTTCTTTCTGATTTATTTCTAAATTTCTGACTTCGATATCACTGATCCTTTCCTCCATTTGGTTGACTCTATTTCTCAAGCTTATTGAGTTTTATCAGAAGTACTCTTTTGAATTCTCTGTCATTTAAATTGCATATTTCTATGTCTGTGGGTTTATTTTCTGGAAATTTTTCTCTTTCTTTCTGAGATGCCTTGTCACTTTGGTTGTTCATGGTGTTTAATCGACTATTTCTCCACCTGGATATTAATGGAAGTATATTTTGCTTTTTTTTCCCAGAAAGTTTTATTATATAAAGGCCTCTCTTTAGCCCGTTGCAAAGGTGTTTTTCTCTTTGCTCCAGTAGGTGGTGTCTAAGACTCTTGGTTCCTTACTTTATATAAAGCCTTCATAATGTATTTTTTTTCTTTATAGATGTTTAATCATGCTTGGTACCTTCAGTCTCAGTCCCTGTCAGTATTAGCGACAGTTTCGGTAGCATTTGTTCAGATTCCCCTGGGGCTCTGTGATGTTGGTTTTTAGGGAGGGACTCTCTAGGTTGGGGAATGGGAGTTGTGGTTCAACCTAGGTTTTGCAAGTGCGGCTGGTAAAAATCAACTGTTGTTTCTCTGCCGTGCCCACTTCTCTGCCGTCCCCACTTCTCTGCTTTCTACCCTAATTCCTGGGCACTGCCACTGGGCATGCGAAGCTCACAGCTCTCGCAGGCAGGGCTGTTCAGGGAACTCACCACACTTTCTCCCCTACTCTCTTCTCCTACAGGAATAGAGTGAGCGCTGGCTGTGAGAGGCAACTTCTTTGTTTCTCCCAGTCCACTGCCGGACATCCGGGGTCTGACCTTTGGTAGCACTTATGAGCAAATCTCATGCTCAGATGTGCTTGTGTGCAGTTTGGGTGTTTTTTGTTGAGTTTTAGATGTTCAGCTTATTTTTGTTTCAAGAGGAGAGACCTGGGGACTTCTATCACTCCACCATGTTTCTGACATCTAAAAATATATGAGGTCATTTTAACTATGTTGATTCTTTCAATCCAAGAACACGAAATATCTTTCTATTTCTTTGTATCTTCTTTAGTTTCTTTTAATAGGGTCTTATAGTTTTCAGTATATAGGTCCTTCACATGTTTCATTATATTTCTTAGGTATTTTATTGTTTTTGTTGTTGTTGCAATTGGAAAAGGAATTATTTTCCACATCTTTTTCTGACAATTCATTTTTCGAGTACATGAACGATTTGGACTTTTGAACATTGATTTTGTATCAGGAAACTTTACTGTATTTGCTTATTGTTTCTAGTAGTGTTCTTGTGGAGTGTTTAGGGTTTTCTATATAGAGAATCATGTCATCCGCAAAGAGTGACAGTTTGACTTCTTTGTTTCCTGTTTGGATGCCTTTTATATCTTTCTCTTGCCTGAGTGCACTCACTAGGACCTCCAATGTTACATTGAATAACAGTGGCGATAGTGGGCAGCCTTGTCTTGTTCGTGATCTTAGAGGGAAGGTTTTAGTTTTTCACCATTCAGTGTAATGTTGGCTGAAGGTTTGTCATATATGGCCTTTATTATGTTAAGGTACTTTCCTTCTATATTGATTTTGTGAAGTGTTTTGATCATAAATGGATGCTGTATCTTGTCGAAGGTTTTTGGGTGTCTATTATTATCATATGGTTCTTATTTTTAAATTTTTTATGTGGTGTTTCACATTAATGGATCTGAGTATTTTGAACCATTTCTGTTCTCTTGGGATGGAGCCTACTCAATCATGGCATATAATCTTTTTAATGTGTTGCTGCATTAGGTTTGATAGTATCTTATTTAGGATTTTTGTATCTGTGTTCATGAGAGATATTGGTCTGTAGTTTTCTTCTTCTGTGTTATCTTTACCAGGTTTTGGTAATAGGTTAATATTGGCCTCATAAAATTAGGCAGTATTGCCTCCTCTTCGATTTTTTGTCAGAATTTGAGGATAGTAGGTATTACAACTTCTTTGAATGTTTGGTAGAATTCACTGGTGAAGCCATCTGGTCCTGGACTTTTACTTTTTGGTAGGTTTTTGATGATTGTTTCAATTCCCATACTGCTGACCAGTCTCTTTAGCTTTTTCAGTTCTTTTTGATTCAGTCTAGGAAGATTGTATTTTTCTAAGTACTGGTCCATTTCTTCTAAGTTATTAAATTTGGTGTTATATACTTTTTCATAGAATTCTTCCATGATA